>NW_025109984.1:494398-521153 GCF_011392965.1 Frieseomelitta varia | reverse complement strand
CGTTTAATTACGTTTTGGTAATTTCGATCACTATGGTATTTTCGATGGCAGACGTTAGCTCAGAAAGTATCGAAACGTTTCGATATATATATATATATATATATATGTGCTAATGTTAGAACTATCGATGACTAAAGTACGAAATTTGTTTAATATATATACAACAAAAATGAAAAGTTCATATAACTTAAATTATAAATTAAATTATTAACACGTGTAATTTCTATTGTGTCGTTTAATTACGTTTTGGTAATTTCGATCACTCTGGTATCTTCGATGGTAGACGTTAGCTCAGAAAGTATCGAAACGTTTCTGCCCAGTCCATCGGCCACGCACGTCGATTTCAACAATCTTTCGTAAAAATGCGAATGGAAACGCGAAAAGAAACAAAAAATCATGTGTCTTACGTCAGCCACTTCGATCGCAAATATTTACCTGTACGAACGTCACCGATCGTGCGTCATTCCCCACGATTCATCGAATCGAACCGAAAGATCATCGAGTTCAAATCAAATTGCTCTTGCATTATACACGTAACGCGATTTCATATGTGGAACAGGTGTTCGACAATTTCGAACCATTTCCTCTCACGTCCAGGAGTTTCGTCGAACTTCTGGACTTCTGTGGATCGTTCTATCTGGCAAGAAATTACTTCCTTCCGCTGATCAGCCCCTCTGTTCTTCCTCGGTTCTCGTTCGTTTCGCGGTAGATACGAAAGGTCGATAGCGCTTGTCGTGACAACGAACCGTGCACTTGGGCGAATCGTCCGGACGGCATTCCCCGAAAGTGAGATCACCGGGATTCGAAGGCTGGCTGGCCTGCTGTCGTCGGCGCTGCCTGTCTAGCCTCTTATTCAGCGAACGACGAGTATACTCGTCACGAAGAAATGGCAATTTTTCGTGTACTTCTTTTACGCGAGAAAAGTAATTGCGATTTGTTTGCTTAACCTCTTGCGCTGGAACAACGTGCCACGCACGTCGAGAATTTTTTGTCCCAAAAAATGCAGTATTTTTTTAGTTTTAAGAATATTTAAGTATCACTCGGGCGAAACAAATAATAAATTTATTACTTTTCAATCATTTCGATCCAGTGATAATGTCACACCGACGTGTGAGTTCAAAAGAAAAGGAAAGCGAACGAATTATTGTATACGGTCTGGTCGCTCGTTATGGCCCGCAATCAGTTGCCAGCGCAACGTGGTTAGTCAGATTGAACGTTTTATGGAAAATAAAACGAAATTTGTAAATTTCGGACAGTTTAGAATATTTTGAGACTAGTTTTTTCTACATGATTTCTAAATGTTTTCTTATTATAAATATCGATTAAGTTGTTAACAACGAAATTATTGATTAAATTATTCTGTTCTCATTTTTTAGGTGAACTCTTCGAGTGGGCAGACATTACTACATCCGTCGTGGGTGAGTTGAATCATTCAGTTCATATTTATACCTAGTATGTACTTCTATTCCTTCGACTTCTAGAAAGTATCGAAAAGATTTTCGAAACTTCTTCGACTTCGGAAAGTTTTAAAAAAAGTTTATCTGAAACAGATAAAAGAATGATTCAAGTTTCCATACGTAATTAATCAAGTGACGTAATAAATTTAATTAAGTCTCGAGATAAGCGTAAAATTCAACGGTAAATAACAGGGTCAACGAATCGTCAATGTAAACTCGATAAAATGTTAAACTCCGTCGTTGTGATTCGCGAGAAACGCAAAAAGGCAGCGAAGGAACGCTCGCTCCCATATGTTTTCCAATCGCGCGTGAAAAATATTTGCCCTGACTGGTGCACATTCTTATTCACGACTCTTTACAGAGTCAAAAGCGAATACACAGGATGTTCCGGCAACAGTCTGCAAAATTCAAATATATTTGAACTTGGCTAATTTTATAAAATTAAAACGTGTGGAAAGACGTCAGAACTGAATAAAGAATGGAATAAAAATTAATCGGAATGTGGAATAAAAGTTGTTCAGTCGAAGCTTCATTTTTAAAAAGGAAATGGACTTTAAATATGTTTCGTGAAATTGCCTTGACTCGAATGTACTTGAATTCATCAATTTTCAAACTCGAAACCAAACCGCATGTGAGAAAATTTTATTCCACGTCTTCAATCTATTTTCTCAGCTCGATGGTATATCACTATTGCAGACACATTTCAAGTTTATCTAATAAGATCTGAAGATTGTAACGAAGAGTTACTTTGATTTGTGGTATATACTCTGCGATAAGAATTCAAGTTGAATTTTTCTAACTTTTTGTAGTCGTTTCTAAGTATAGGAATCTGTTCATACTATTTCATACTAAAAGTAATTAACTTTTTAACAATTCTCCGCCAATAATAAGACTGTCATGTTATTCCAAACCATAATAGGCATTACCTCCATTATATTTGATGATACTTGTAGTTAGAAGATTTTTTGTGTCCAATTTTATATTTTTTATCTTTATGTGTGTCGTCCACATGTGTTTAAAATACTATGAATCACATATTATTAGTCTTCGTACATATTTTTTTGGTTAAATTTATAAATTCCACGCTCCACGATGTAATCAACTGTGAATGCAAATTCTTTTCGAAATTGTGGCATTTTCCTCTGTGCAGCCACAAAAATTATACAATTTGTTTTCGTTTCTGTCAGGCACACGCTTTTGATTCTCATTGTATATATATCGTGGGTGTTACGCAGCTCGAAAAGTCAGATAAAAGGATACATTGCGATTCCGTCGAACGTTCGCTAATCAGCGTTAAATAAGCGGCATGCAAACATCGTGTCTCGAATATACGCGTTTACGTGCGTCTTTTTTTTTCTTTTTTCTTTTTTTCTTTTTTTCTTCTTCATACCGGACAATGAACCTGTCCCCTCGCGCAATATATTTCCCGTCCACCACTCCTCCGTTCCTCTTTCACCGACGAACTTGCGATTCGTCTCTCTCTGCACGACGCGCAGATACCAAGCGGCCGTAACTTCATCGAGGCTTATGGCATCAGCCACGCTCAATTAATGTAACGAATAATCAGCCTGATAACGTTTAAAAACATCCTTGTTTCCGATATCGTGTGTATTTCTTGGTAACGTTATCTCGTACCGCGCCGCCGTCGTTTTTCACAGAAAAGACACAGAAAAAGAAGAGAAACATATGCGTTGCTGCATCGACGCATTTGGTTGTGACACACGGCAAATTCACGACGTGTCTACTTTATCTGATGGCTTAAGAACGGGCAACGTGCGAAAGACGCATTTCCTTGCAGCAAGAAAAGAAAAAAAAAAAAAAAACTGAACTCGTTACGTGTTACCCGATATTAGAATTCCCTTCGTGTGAATTTCATTTGTTTGAATCAAATTTTAATTTAATATAGTTGTACTTATTTGTTTTCGAGCGTGGTCGCATTAACAGTGAAATCGTTAGCGTTGAAATGGATTGAAGGATAACACGTTTACGACCAATTTTTGTAATTGAAATATTAGAAATATTTAATATTATTGATATTAAAATATTTTATTAATATTAGAAATATTACAATCTTTACTTGAAATGTTCAAATGTACTTATTGCTTCATCAATTCCATTAATACGCATTACAAAAATGACTTATTCATAATGATTGTTAATTGCAAAATTAAGTAAACAACTGTGGCTAATTTTCTGCTGCTGATCCCGCTTATAGAAAATAATTAATTTAAGAATTAATGTGATTTTAAAGATTAACGTGATGAAAAGATAAACAGTGCTTTCTTTTATTAAATAAACAGACTGAATTTCAATTCAATCGTGTGCAGAAATCGCAATCACGTACATATTTGTCTAACTTTCGTTTTCGATTCTCACTTGTTAGAACATTTACATTAGGTACATATCTCTTCAGCTTAACACGTGTTATATTTTTGAAAAGAAAAAAAAATGAATACACACATTGAAGGCTAGTCTAAAAAACTTAGTTGTTTTTTTTTGTTTACTTATCGATCAACTCTAGCCTAATTTAAATTTTAATAATTTACTCTGAAAAAAAAAAAAAAGAAATTAGAAACGCGTGTACGTTCGGCCAAATAAATTCACCAAATCTCGGATCACAAATATACGCGACATGAAATGGCAAGAAGAACGTGTCAGTTCGGACGAAGGAGACGTACCTCCACTAGCTCTTACGCAAGCAACCCCTTCGGCTTGAAAAAACAATCGCGATCCAAGTGGAGTCGTCTCTCGAAGGTAGCCAATTCTTACGAGGGGGGGGGGGGGGGCAAGCGAGATAAAACGCGACTACGCGCGTAGGATCGAAATATTTAAATCAGTCACGGAGCCGCAGTCCCGGGGCATTCCTCGCGTCAATTTTTTCGTAGCCGGCCAAACGAACCGGGGGAAGGTTGACCGCGGCGAGGAGCCACCGAGCCAACCAACGAGAGAGATTTACCACGAACCCCGGAGCCGTCCTTCTCGGCGAGCTTTGAACCAGGCTCGTAACCTCTGCCGGTCGTTCGACTCTGCTCGCGCCTTTCGGTTTCTCGCACCCCTCCCGAACCCCGAGTTGGACACTGGCGTTGGTCGATCTGGCTAGTAGGCTTAAGTTGGTCGACCTCTCTCTCTCTCTCTCTCTTTCTCTCTCTTTTCGACGACGACGACGACGACGACGACGACGACAACTGGCGTCTCCCCTGGCTGCTGCCTGGAACGTCGAACGAGGACGCCACCAAGTGATACATACCACGAAAACGTCGACGGGACGAAAAGGGATGGAATGACACGTGTACACACGCGGGGCAGCGTACATGTGTATGTATATTTATAAATATGCCTCGGCGGTTCATGCCCCGCGGTGTGTCGGGGACGACGGACCTTCGGGAAAAAGAAGGGAGAGGCCACACGGGCGGGCGGCGACGATGTTGTTCGTCGGGCAACGACTACGGGACGAGACCAGGACGAAAGGAGGATGAAAAGGAGGCGAGAGAGTGCGAGAGCAGCGCATCGGTCCAGACTTATCCCAGCCTCGCCGATACAAGGTCAACCGGCCACCGGCTCCAGTGCAGTGGTACTAACCTCGTCGCCGCTCGCCTTCCTTCCTCTCCTTGTCCCCTTCTTCGTCAACAGAAACGGCATTCTGCGCTCTCTGTTCTCGTCTCTCTCTCTCTCTTTCTGCGCGCTTTCTTCTCATTTGTTTCGCCTTCTCCGTTCCTCCTCCACATCGGCTGGCTTCGTACACGGCCAGCCATCAACCTTTTTACGCCGCGCACCAATCTTTTTTATTGGCCTTCCTGTTTAGCCTTCTCGCGGACCCTCCGAGCATCGGAGCACGCACGCACGCACGCACGCATGCACGCACGCTTGCCATCCGATTATGCAACCCAGTTACTCTAGTATGACGCGCCCGGTCTAGTCGCCGCACCCTCTCGCTCCGCCATTTTCCACGTTTGCCAATTGTTCATTCCGAATTTTGAGTGTGAAATGTCGCGCCGATGCACGGCAACGACATAAACTTCGAGTCTGGAATCCGATGGAAATTTTACCTGAGCATGCGAATGAAAAATCATTCAACTTGGAGAGAGGGGTGACAGTAAAACGTTATTCAACTCTTGCTGGTTGAATAATTTATGCAATAGGAGTGAAAATTCAAGCAATAAGAATTCATTTAAGCGAGTGTTTATTAAAATTTGGTTCAAATAAATATCGTTCCGTTGTACGACAAATATTGTCTGCATAAACTATTATATTATATTATTGCAAGTTCGAGGGTACGATACTTGATTCTTTTTTTTAAAGAAATGAACTTTTTGGCTGATCTAGTAGTATAGAATGATTTAATCCATAGTATAATACGAAAGTACGTAAGTAGTATAATAAGGAAACAGTTTCTTGGAAGAATATAGTGTAACTAAATGTCTATGATTATATTTATCATGATTTATCACGATTCATGAATAAAATACTCGAATTGAGCTGAAAACGATCGAGCAATTGATATATAAATCTACATACTTACCGATTTATAAATATTGTTACAGAGTTAGATGTAAGAAATGAAGAAGCGTGTAATTAGTTTTTGCTGTACATTTTCTTAATTACTCAGAGACGACGCCTAATAACGTTTAGTGATAGGTTTCAAGATAGATTTAAACATGGTAGCGAGTGATTTAAGTTTAATGATTATAATATTTAAACGACGCCAGTAAACGCTCGTTGAATTGCAAAGTTTAGCTGAAAATAATTTCTAGAGTCAATGAGAAGAAGAATTAAATCGTATCGTATAATTCTCATCGTAATAATCGGTGTAACAAGTAACTCGACAGAAATAACTCAACTCGATGACCAACAGAAATAACTCAAAATATGAACGGTATTCTTTTACACGATTACCTACCATGACTGCAATTGCTCACGCGATTACGATGATGATTTCACCCTTCCTTTCGCTCTTGTGTCACTACCAAGCATCCAAGGTCGTGCGTCGTCCCATAAGGGCGAACCCTCGAGAGGGTGGCCATAAGTAAATTCTCGCGTTTCGATGCGTTTCGCCTAAGTGGAACTAGCCTCCTCTAACTCGAAGCCAGGCGTCCAGAAATATCGGGCGGCCGGCTGGCATCGGGCTCGCCCCTGGCGCATATTTACAAGGCCATCCGGTCACCGATCCAACGCTACTAACATAAGCCGCGGCCCTCCCTTCGAAACGAATCCTCCGAGCTTCCACGAGCCAAGCCACCGTGCTATCGCTTGTGTGTGTGTGTGTGTGTGTGTGTGTGTGTGTGTGTGTGTGTATCTGTGCGAGTCTTGTTTTCTCGTCTCGAAGACCATCGGCCTTCTTACTCGCCCCCTTATCTCTCTGGTAGCGTTGCCCATCGGCCGACTACCTTCTCCAACCACCTACGTGCAGCACCGGTCGCAGTACCGAGCCATCGAGAATGCGATTACGCAACTAGCTGCACCGCCTGCCTCTCTTATATCAGAGGATGCGACTCTCTAGGCTACTCTCTACTTCTCTAGGCTGCTCTGTGTGCATTGCACGTGCACAGAAGAGTGCAACTGTATCGACGACAATGAAAAATCGTCGATAATTTGGACTGATGTAATCTCGCGGAACAAGATCTCATTTTTATACGAGTAGCTTCTACTTTGACGGTCGTAGGTTTCTCGATGATGAGTTTGCATCAAGAATTTCCCTCGGGATTTGTGAAAATATGTGTAAGATTCAAGTGGTAAAGATCATGTGGATTTCAGTTTTCAAAACTATAGACTTCGTTTGTGAAAGAAATTTTTTAAATGTCTCAACGTGAGTTTGAATTTCTTTTACAAGGAAGTCATTTCGAATATAGGAATAATCCAACTCGAAGACTATCAATAATTCTGTCTACATGTACCTGGAAAACGATCATTTTATTACATGACAAGAATTCAAAAAATCCAAACGCTTCGTCATTTAATCTTGACGCTCCAGATTCAAGTGGTGGAAGAAAAATCATGTGGATTTCAGTTTTCGTAGATTTCGTTTGTAAAAGAAATTTTTTAAATGTTTCAACGTAAGTTTGAATTTCTTTTACAAGGAAGTGATTTCGAATATAGGAATAATCCAACTCGAAGACTATCAATAATTCTGTCTACATGTATCTCGAAAACGATTGTAATCTCGATGACAATTATATATTTTTTGCTCAAAATGACTTTCAATTTCTTGTTGGCAAAGATGATTGAGATCCAGAACGTTCCATATAATTTAAACAAAAAGCAACGTGCAAATGAACTTTTTAAATATAAATTATATAAAACAAACTTATCTCTATAAATGTATGAAACTCGACACTCTAATTACAATATACACGTGTAAAAAGTGCATAAAATTGTTATACGTGTATGTTTGGTCACGAGTGCAAAAACGATGTCAGGGTCGCGTGTGTTTGATCACTTCTAACAAATAATCGATTCGATCAGTGTCGAGCGACGAATTCAACGACCTATAATCGAGTGATCTTTGAATGAAGACAAAGGCCACGACGCAATGATGCAACGGAATTTGAAACAAACAAACTTTATTGACTGGTCGGCGTTCGTTATATAACGAACGGTTGAATGCTCCCAAAGTGATCGACGATTTAAAACACGACATTGTTCAGAGTTATTTTGAAATAGTTCTCCTCGAAAAGAAGAAATTAAAAAGGAAAAATTAAATTTCCAACGAGTTTCGTTTAACCTGTTGCTATATTGCGTTTAACCTATATACTCGTTACAGGATAAATTCAATTAAATTACAACGACACGTTCTTTATTTCTTTTGTGAAAAATCGATTAACTCTATCGTCGAGATTCGTTGATATTATTGACAAAAAATGTTCACAATTCCTTCACTAGAAACATAGGGAAAGAAGTTTCTTTCTTCGACAGAAATTAGTTGCCGACAAATGTTCGAAATATTCCAAACTCTCCGTTGCAATAAATATTCTAAAAGAAGCATCGCAAGTATTTTAAACATTTTATCACACCAATCTAATTACGCGTTCCATTTCAAAGTAACTGTACAGTGTCGGTAATTCCAAGTGAATTTCATTTCCTTACGCTTTACCTTCCCTTTCGATCCCACAGTTTCAAAGCGTTTCAAACACAAATCCTGCGCGCGCGAATTACAATTGAAACAGCAGAGTAGAATGTGTGTAAAGGACATGTTAACACGAGTTAATACGAGTACAGATACCGCAGATACAGATCTTTCGATCAATTACCAGACGGCAGACGTGCAAATTTTCACACGATTCACCGGCGTGTCCGGATCGTCGAGCCAGACGAGCACGTCTCCGCCCCCTCCGCCGCTCCGGCAATAATAATCGGCCGCGTTGCTTTTATTTGCTGTTTGATAAACGATATCTTAGCGGCCGCTAATTTCGGAGACGTTTCAGATACGAATCTCTCGACGGGGGTGCCGCTATCGTCTCGTTCGCGACATCAGACCGGATCAGATCCTCGGTGCAATTAATCAACGTTATTCGGTTATCTGTCGTGATAAACCGGCGATGTCGTTCCCTTTCAATAAACATCGAAACGCACGCCCGTATTACGCAACTGCGCGCAACGACGAGGATTTTGTTCACGCGAATCAGTTACACAGTGGATGCACTTTGAATCTCGTAAAATTGTAAAATTCAATAACGTACGAAACTGACATGATACGTAATAAAAAGAAAGAGTTTCAAAGTTTAAGAAAAGTAAAAGAAAAATGAACAGAACTCGATATCGGGCATCGATTTAAAATAAATTCTTCGATGAACTCTTAAATTGGACTACGCGTGTCTGTGCCATTTCATTTCTTACATCGTCTTCTTTTCTCTTTCGCGAGAATAATTTAAACAGAACTTTGGTGGAAAAGTAGGAACACAAATATATTCATAAATTATATACCTCGAATATTTTGTACATGGGCACTTTAAATTCATAAGATTCCGCGCTGCTGCGCGTAAAAAGTGCACGCGATCGCTGAATGATTACGCTGGCATGATAATCTGACGCAGTGATTATGTAACGTACATTTAAATCCTATTATTCGAAATGCCAACGATAAGAAAACGCGGAATAGTTTTATTATCGTTTGTAACGGGCAAATTTATCTACGAGCAAACACGGTTTTATCGTACAGTGCTTACAAGATTCTTGCAAAATGTAGAACGCGTAACTTGCGCAGGATATCATTTACGAAACTGACGAGACTCGTGAGGTTCTCGCGCGTGAAATTGCGCTCGGACACGCGTGTTTCATTCGCGTGGTGAGAACGCGGGGCAGCGTGATATAGGTCGATGATTTTCATCGGTCACGACGAAATTCGTCGAAGAATCGACGGGCGACGCCTAATGACCGTGGCTCGTCGACCTAGACGAGCATACGCAAGGTCATGCGGCCACTGCTCCAATGGTATTATAACCTCAACCTTCTCGTTCCCCTCCTTCGACCGTTGCCACCCCTCTGTCCTCTTTCCACGCGTCCACTCCTCCCCTCCGCTCGCTCTCTCGTCCACGTTTCGCACACGCGAACGCGCCCTAAGCGTCTGCATACGCGCAGCGTAGAGATGGGATCGAGTACCACACAAGTAGGTTCGCACGTTTAGTTCTGGATCCTTCAAAGCGATGCACAAACTTTGGGGAAAATTGCTTCGAATGCTCTGAAAAGTGGTTACTACACAGGGAAATGAAAGCAGACTCGAATATCGGCGGACAGAGACGGGATCGAGTAGCTTACGCTCCTTTACGAACGGCTTCTATTAAGCCGGGATGTTTCTTCAGAAGCGTGTGCGTCAGAGATTTCTAATTAGACGATGTGTGATACGCTGTTTAATCGATGTTAATTAATGCAGTACAGTTTAACAGTTAACAATGAATGACAATAACTAAAAATAATAGAGAATTAACCCTTTGCACTCTAAACTATTTTTCAATTTTTTTTTTTTTTTTTTTTTTTTTTGGCAATTTGTGTAAATAAACAATGAATAAATGAATAATTAATAATGTAAATTAATAATAATAATGTATATAAATAAAGTAATTAATAATTAATAATAACAATGTAAATAAATAAAATAATTAATAATGTAAATAATTAAAATAATTAATAATAATAATGTAAATAAATAAAATAATTAATAATGTAAATAATTAATAATAATGTAAATAAATAAAATAATTAAAATAATTAATAATTTAAATTAACGTATGGAACATAGGTACGATATTTAACAGGTGAAACAAGTATCTGCTTATTTCCTGTATCACGTCCTTCTTATACTATATTATATGTTTGCAGATTAGAGTAAAAATAAAGTAAAATAGCGAAAGGAATTACCGCGAGAGGAATTGAAGATTTTATTGAGATAACAATACGAACAGTTGTAAAATACGTTGTCGCATAAATTACAATCGAGATTACAATCGTGATTGAGCAAGGTCCTTGGTATTTTATTTATCCTTGTTAACAGCTCGCGAGAGCCTACAAGGCTTTCCACAGTATGAAATATAAGCGATTAAATTCAATTTCTTAAGGTTGCTTAAGGTTTCATGCGCAACGTTTTTTTTTTTTCCCCTCTCTTTGTTAGAATTCTTTCTCACGATATTTAATAAGAATTTAAATTATTGATTTAAGTTCAAGGATGATTTAAGTTTTTTTAATTAATAGGAAATATCGATCGAATACAGTGACAGAGCCTTGTTATAGATTATAGAAGAACATTCTTCCAGTCGCCGAAATAGCTCAGTTGGGAGAGCGTTAGACTGAAGATCTAAATGTCCCTGGTTCGATCCCGGGTTTCGGCAGGCACAATTTTTTTTTTACCTTGAAGTCAGCGTTTTTCTTTTTTGTTACATTTTAATTTCTAAATACATCCAGACACTAGAAAAACTACTTTTAACACCATTCTTTAATTTATTGCAAATATAATCGTAGATGACAACATTGTCGTTGCTTTGTATATTTATTTCTATGTTTATTGAATTGAGTAATAAGCTCATAATATGAACTTCGTACGCCTTTCTATGAGCTATATCATTTTAAGAAATGATATAAAAATTACTTAAGGATATCTATCTCTAGAAAAAATTCACGTAAAAGTAATAACGATTGATGTTATTATTTTAATAAGTATTTTTAGTTTTAATAAGTATTTAATAAGTATTTAATTTATTTTAATAAGTTACCCAGTCAAGTACTTGACAGTCTTTTGGTTTAACAGCAAAGAAACAACAACAATATACAAGAATCTCAAGAAGTAATACATCATACATCTTGTTACAGAATCATGCGCAAGAATTTATCGAAAATGGAGTGTCTCGAAGTAATCCTATTTTTATGTAAGTACGATTAGAAATATCTCCCTCGATCTTCCTTCTGACGTGTTTCACTCTTTCAATTTACGTTGCCTAAATATTACTTTGGCCATTTGTTGAATGTTAAAACGCGAAAAGCGAATATTATTTTTCAAATATTCTTTCTTTTTTTCTTCTTTCTCCAGAATGTAATGTTCACGTGTGACTCGGTGTTTCAGGTTCAGTGGTCACTTTCATGGTCAGCAATTGCGAAGCGGAGGTGACTATGATTGCTAATTAAACAATTTCTACGAGAACAGTGCGAAACAGAAGTATTATGAAAATGAATCACAATGAAAAATATGTCAGAGACAATACAAAGCTTTTTTTTCTTGTAAAATGTAGTTAGTCGCAATACTTGACAAGTGTTGAACGAGACCTAACCTAATTATTCCAATTTACTCTAATCCAGGGGTGGCCTAACCAAACTTTTTTCTTCAAGCGAGCGTCGACGCGTCATTAAATTATTTCAACAACAAAAACGTGTTTATAGATAGTAAACATATTTATAAATAGTAAACGTGTATATAGTAAATAGTAAATGGTATAATAGTTATTATGCCATATTATTGTATATACAATATATATAGTATACTGTATAGTTAACATATTTATATTAAGTATTAGAATAAGATATTATTATTATTATTTATTAGAGTAAATAATACTCAATTTATAAATATTTAATATTTTGAATTAAATATTTACATACATTTTTAACTATTTACTAGAGTAAATAATAATCAATTTATAAATATTTAATATAAAATATATAATATATTTTATATTAAATATTTATATATTGTATATTTACATACAATTTTAACCATTTGTTAGAGTAAATAATACTCAATTTAGAAATATTAAATATTTTATATTAAATATTTATATACATTTTTAACTATTAATTATTATAACAATTTATTAGAGTAAATAATAATAATAGTAATAATAAATAATAATTATTATTTATTAGAGTAAATAATAATCAATTTATAAATATTTAATATTTTGTACTAAACATTCATATATTTACATACAATTTTAACTATTTGTTAGAGTAAGTAAGTAAGTAATAATAATTATTATTATTATATATTAGAGTAAATAATAATAATGATGATAATACCTTACTGTAATAGTTACTCATACTCTAAATAACTTGCTCTATGCGCCATTAGTGGCACGGTTGGTCATCCCTGTTCTAATCGCCACATGTCTCAGCGTGCTTAATCACATCACGAATCGCTTTCACTTTCAGTCAGAAAATAATAGTGAAAAGGCAAATCTGCGGAAACTCTCGTCAGAGTTGGACTTGTCCAGCATAGAGGCATCAATAGAGAACGAGGAGACGTTGAGGAGAATAGTGAAGAGGCTGGCACCCGAGAAGAATGGCGAGTACCAAATTTATCAAGGTTCCTAAAGCCAATTCACTCTTACTCACACGCCGAGAAACTAACGTTTCCTTTTTTTTTTTTTTTTGTTTCTTAACCATCTTCTATCTGCTCTAATTCTATCTCTAAAATACCATCTTTCGCGTTTCTTTCCCAGTCTTCTTCGGCAATGCGGACCTTCTCAAGGAATGGCTCAAAGGAGCGGGTATTATTAATAAACACTGCATAAGTATACCAGCCGCCTTCCTCTCCCAGCTTCCCTTTTTTTATCTCGAGTAGAGTAAAGGGCATGCATCTGGCTGACGGTTCTTTTGAAACCAATACAACCCCGGTGGTGGAATCACCTGGAAATCTATGTTGGAAAAAGGAAAGGACGGATCGCGTTAGCTGGAAGTTAATACTCGGTTCCCGGTATAGAGTTTCGCACGAAAACAATGGCTGTTTGGCAAGTTTGTAACTAAAAGTTTCTCGAGAAATTTCGACGAGAGTCACAGGTAGCTTCAAACGACGCATGCTGTCAACTTGCATGTCACTTGATTGATGCTCGACTTCTTCAATGTTACATTAACACTAGAACTACCGAAGCATAAAATTAGCTGTAATCAGAGATAAAGTAAAAGAAGCAGAGGATCTTTGTGATACAACAGAGCAGAGTAGATCAGTGTAATACACAAGCTTTTATTTATGTATTTTACAAAGAAAAATTTTCTAAAATTTTAACTAATATTCAAATATCTAACTGATATATCTAAAAAACATTCAAATGATCATTTTGACCCATTTTGGTAGTTCTAATGTTGATCAATGCTTGACTTCTCAAATGTTACATTGAAATTAATAAACTGCTTAAATGTTGCACAAAAAGAGTGAACGAAACAAGAAAGGAGTACACCTAAATTTCGTTCTCGGGGATTGAAACTGTCGGCGGATTTTAAAAAAAAGGGGGGGAGGGAACGACAGACATTGCGTAATAAGAAAGAAAGAAAAAACGTGCTCTTGTAATTTAAAGGCGTGACAGGACAGCCGGGTGTGGACTTTCCAGCCCTGACGACGATCCCAGCCACTTCGTTCAGCTGCCGCGGTCTGAAAGGTGGTTACTACGCGGACTTGGAGACGAATTGTCAAGTGAGTAACAAAATACACATCTTGCCGCAAACGTAATTACTTTAATCAAACGGCATTCGGGTTTCAGCGTTGCGACATCGCGGCGTCTCTCCGTTCCGCGACAGCGTAATCGAGCCGAGAACCCGATGAATAGAAACATTTAACTAAGCAAAAACTTTTGAAACTTTCTCCTGTAAGAGAACAAACCTCTTTATTAACGTTCGAATTATACAAAAGTCTCAAAGAGGGTAATTAGAAAACTCTTGGGAGGGGGAGGAGAATTAAGGAAGTTTGATCATAAGGTGTCGGCTATTTCAAGCACAGTCATGGTTAAATAATAAACAAACCGTTCATTTTGAAATTAAATATACTTAAGTAACTGATATATATTTATATTTAAGTAACTGATATATTTATGATCACTAAAATTGGCTGGTTGATAGATTGATAAAAATTTGTAACGTTTCTTTAACAGTGAATAAAAGTTGGATACTTTTTAATTTTATAGCACAGGATTGTAACGTTTCTCTTTGTTCTAAGGGAACTTTATTTTCGTCAAGGGATCTGTGCCTTTTTACAAAATTAAAAAAGTTATTTCAGTAATTTTGAAATTGGCCTAAGTACATTTTTCAAGGAAGGATCAAGCTGGCTATTTATTTACTATTTACATTTTTAAACGAATATATTTAAGTAACTGATATATTTATGATCACTAAAATTGGCTGATTGATAGATTGATAAAAATTTGTAACGTTTCTTTAACAGTGAATAAAAGTTGGATACTTTTTAATTTTATAGCACAGGATTGTAACGTTTCTCTTTATTCTAAGGAAACTTTATTTTCGTCAAGGGGCCTGTGCCTTTTTACAAAATTAAAAAAGTTATTTCAGTAATTTTGAAAGTGGCTCAAGTCCATTTATAGCCACTCAGGAACGTGTTATTTTCTGAACAATGTTTATCATACTAACTGAGTTGGTAAATTAATAAAACACGAAAATATTATACCATCATGTTATCAGTTGTCAATATTTTTGAATTTATTAAAACACAAATAACTTTCAAAATAAACGATTTAAATTCTCTCTCTCTCTCTCTCTCTCTCTCTCTCTCTCTCTCTCTCTCTCTCTGTCTCTCTCTCTCTCAACAGATCAATATTTCTCTGTCCAGGTATTCCACATATGCGACAACGGACGAAAGATCTCGTTCCTCTGCCCGAACGGCACCATCTTCCAACAATCGCAGCTGATTTGCGATTGGTGGTTCAAGGTGGACTGCAGCAAGTCCACGGAGCTGTACGAGCAGAGTAGCGAGCAGCTGCTCGAGGAGGAGCGACGGCGCGCCGAGTCGCGTAAATCGAGATTGGACTATCAGCAGTCGATCGAGTCGAACGGTCAGCAGGACTACTACGACGTGCAGAGTCTCAGCTACGACGGCAAGCAGAACGGGAGGATCAAGCCGTACGAGGAGCCATCGCAGGAGAACCAGGTCCAATCGAACAGAGAAAGAATCAAATCCTCCCGGTACTTTGACTCTGGCAACAACTTCAACAGCCAAGAGTCAAACTCGCCGAGGGACAACGACCAATCGTCATTTACCAATGGGATTCAATCGAACAACCAACCAAAGCAGCAGCAGCAGTTCAATCAATTCGCGTCGAGGAACATCGACGAAGGGGACAGGCACTCGACGACAGATTACTATCACAGCACACCGAAAAAAGCTCAGAATTACCACGTGGTGAATAGAAACTCGAACAGCCAACGAGACGACAAGGGCGCTTTGAAGAGATTGAAGTTCAAAGGGCTGAACAGAGGCAACTTCACCGCTGCCAGTTCGCAGAGGGTCACGCCAGCTTACACAGAGTCGACGACGTTCAGAGGAGGCAGCAACACCAGCCCCGCCAAGGAGTCTCAGCAATTCGCGGAGAGCGCGGCGTTCGTTAGCAATCGCGGGAACCGGTTCAACGAGAACACCGGCAACACGCACCAGTATTACTATCAGTTGTACGTCAATCGCGACCCAACTACGAGGAGTACTGACTCGAGACGAGGCAACGAGAACGACGTGTCCACGCAGAGGAACGATTACTCGTTATTCACGGACGCCGGGCCCACTTATTACGAGACGACGACGACGCAGTATCCGACGGCCACCGACGCGTGCAACGACGAGACCGAGGCTACGTCTACCTACGTTGACGCTCAACCGACGACCGAGTCACTTCTGTTTGCCAATAGCAACTACGAGTACCGTGGAAGCCTGAGAACCACCGGGGCCAACGTTCGCAGCAGCTTCGTTAACAAGAGTTACTACAATAGTAACAGCAACAGGGAGAGCAGCAGAGCAACTGCCGCGAGTAACACAGGAACGATTCCGCCGACGACTCGTTCCTACGTGACCACGGACACGTATCGTCAGAACACCATCACCCCGAGCAGTTCCTCGCAGCAGAGGTACACTACGAACTACGTTACTGGCACGCCGACAGCGTCCTTTCGCAGCAACAATTTCGGACGCAGCACGGAGAAACCAACGATCGATCGGTTAAACGTTGACGCGAAACTGGCCAGCAAGAGTCCCACGACAGTCTCGCCGGGTTCTCGGCAGAATTCGATCAGCACGATCGATGGTAACCAGTCGAATAGATTAAACGTTGGCGCGAAACTGATCGGCAAAGGTTTGACCACAGTCTCGCCGGGTTCTCGGCAGAATTCGATCAGCACGATCGACAGCAATCGGCCGAACAGGTTGAACGTTGACGCGAAAAATCCAACCACAACGGTTTATCGGCAGAATTCGATCAGCACGATCGACAGCAACCAGTCGAACAGGTTGAACGTTGACGCGAAAGGTCCAACCACAACGGTTTATCGGCAGAATTCGATCAGCACAACTACGGAGAAGCCGTTCAGAAGCACCGCGGCTTATCAACCGAGCACCGTGACCGAGAAAGACCTGAGCCCCTACGACAGAAGCTTCACGTACAAGCAGGGCAAAGTGATGTCCACTCTAGGCCCTTACGTGCCGTTTACGAAGAACTACGCGCACACGTCGAGCAGCGGTCCAGCTTCGAAACCGACTCCGTACACCGCCACGGTGCCCACTTACACGACCAGTTACACCTCCGCGGGCACGAGGACTCTGACGCCGAAATTGAAATATCCCGCGCCAACGTCGTTGAGTAAAATCAAGCCGAGCGCGGCGCGGGAACACGCGTTGAGCATGTTGCACTCGCTGAAGAGCCTCGAGCACAACGTGCCGAGTCTGTCGGAGGTGTTGAGAGGTAACGAACCTCGGGTGTCGAACGTTTCTGCTCCACCGGCTGCCTCGACGTTGCACTCTCTGGCCCTCTACTTCTCCACCGCCACGGAGAACTTCGACTCGAACGAGACGACGGACTCGTCGGTCAGCGCGGAGGCAGCGGAGAAGTCGTCGCTCTCGAGGAAGAGCAACGGAACGGTCCAGGTGCCGACCAGCCTCTTAACCAGACACACCATCGACACGTACGCGCAACTGTTCAAGCTGAACGACGACGACGCGGAGACGAACAACGTGACGACGGAGGAGCGCTCGGACGATTCGAGCAGTTACGGGGAGGACGACAGTACAGAGGACGATTTGGAGCTTCAGCAAAGCGGCGGATCGTTGGACGATCTTCGAAAGTCGAACAGCACGAGACTACGAGAGCTGGCGCAGGTGTTCACGCACGCTCTCTCCGCATACTTGCTGGACCCGGACTCGTTCAAGAGGGTGTTGACCGAGATCAGGCCGACCGAGCCGTCGAAAACGACGGAGGAGAGCGACGACTCGTGGAAGACTACAACTCCGTATCCGACCGGGGAGGACGAGGAGAGCACCTCCTCGACTAAAGAGAAAGACGAGGTTCTAGACTTTTCCGACGATGGTAACGACGCCAGACACAAATTGACCACCGTTTATCCAACCACCTTCGAGCCACCTACCACCACCGTTCAAGAGAACGTCTACGACACGCTCAGCACGTTACCGAGCACTTACTACGCCACCACTCCCAGAGTCTTGTCCTCTCAAGAGGACAGTACGAACGCGTACTTCGAAACCTCCGAGCCTCCCACGGAGGAGAGCACGTTCACCTCGGACGCGAGTTTCTACGGTCAGAATAACGTCGAGTCGACGGTCACGAACGATCCGTTTGACCTTGATATTGGGAACCAGAGCCGCGTCGGCGGTTTCCAGAACAACAGCGCGGTGAGCACTGTTGTCCAGCCGATCGAAATGTTACTGGCCACTACCCCCGTGAGCGACAATTACGTCGTTTCACCCACGCCACTCTCCCCGTCCACGTTCGTGCACATGACCTACAACTGGAACAAAAAGTCGACGAGCAGGAAGCCCGAGCAGCAGCTGACACCTCCGTTTTTCGACGGTCGCTCGGAGACGATCCGAAAGGCCACTTCGAGAGTTACTCCTGAGAGTTACTCCTCGAGCACGCCCGTGTCCACCACCGTCGAAGACTCACTGATCCCCCATCGCTCGAAGTCGCTGTTGCACGACTCGTCGAAGCCTCGCACAGAATTGAAACCCGGAGTGTCCCTTCTGCCGACGTTACGAAGCAGTTACATGAAATTCCGGGATCTTTACAATCGCATAACGGACGAGCGTGAAGCTTCTGAGAAGCCAGCGACGACGACGGTCCCCGTCACCGAGTCGACCATAAACACTAGCGTGGATGACACTACACCGTGCGCCGATGACGATTCCTCCATCCTGTCTGTGGACCAGAGGGAAGATTCAAAGGTATTGGAGAACGATCACTGGACTTCGTCACCGGCTGTTACCCACTTGTGGGAGACGTCGGTGTTCGTCGACCCTCAGAGAATCAACCACGACCTGGAGTCGGATCTTGGACCATCGACCGTAACGACTGGCGCGTCCGATGAAAGAGGGGAGTACGAGAACACGCCATCCCTGGGCGAAGACGTGTCGAGCAGCTCGGACGAGTCGTTCGTCAGCGAGGAAGAAGACGTTGGTGCGCCGTTTTCCTCGCAGAGACTGTCGAGGGACAAGGACTCGCCCACGACCTTCTCTCTACTCCCGGCCTCGTTCTCCTCGTCCACCGTTGAGAACACTGTCACGCCGAAGCCGCTGATTACCACGCGCAGCAGCATCACGACGACTATAACGTCCTCGATAACCGCTTCGACGAACTCGTTGCCCCGGGATACTCTTGGATACAATTCCTTGTTACCCTACGCGGCAGATACGGGCAAGAGCAAGTCGAACGGGACGGAGAACGAAATCGCCGAGAGGCTGTTCGGCAAATTGAACGCCACGACCACCGACGCGTTGATGAGGGTGATGAAGCAGGTGGACAACAACGAGACCGTCCGACAGCTGGTGTTGCTTCTGATACGACACTGCAGGGACCCCGCGGACAAGACGTTGCAACGCGAGCGGGAGGAGCTGTTGAACGCGTTGCTCCGACTGCCCGTGAACGAGTTCTCGTCGGAGGATTCGAGGAACGCGGTGGCCGGTATCAATCGGCTCGGTTTGCCCGCCGATGTCAAGTCGACCGGTCGCGCGAGGAGTGCCGATCGATCGACTCCCTCGACACTGTTGGCCACCGATCCGCCGGTGACCACGTTCAGGAGCAGAAAGAGCCGGAGATTTCGCACGACTACGGAGAACTCGGCGAGCATCGTGAGACGATCGGAAAAGACCGCGGCGTCCACCGACGAGAACAATCGATCGCTCGGGGACGAGGCAGCGTCCGCGTCCGACAACAGAGCCCTGGAACTTCTCCGATCGTTGTACACGATAGCTACCAAATGGGGGTGAGGTTACCCAATGGGAAACGGGGGGGATCGTATAGCGTTTTGACAGGCTCTGAAGAATAAATTCTTTTCGAGGAAACCGGGGAACTTGCATTACATTTCGTGTCGCTGTGCGCAGTTTGTTTGTCAGATCGGTCGGTCGTTCGAGAATCGGGCATTGATTCCGAATGGTTGATCGATCTTGTTGATCAACGAGCTACGACAATTTTTAGTTTAACTTGATTTGGATGAATCGATCGTGACTATGAATCCGAGTCTCTTTTTTGCTTCCCTCGGTGTTCACGATGTTCATGGAAATTGATCTTGACAAACTATGGGTAATTTTCGTTTAATTTTTCGATTCGAATGACACTGTGAATTAAGCTTCTTCCTTATTTTATTCAAGATCGAGGTTCTGAATGATCGATCGATCTTCCAGGCAAACTATGATAATTTCGTTTGGCTTGAGATTCGAATGAATCGATCGTTTCTTTCTTGCTTTCTTTGGTGTTGAAGATCGAGAATAACACGATGGAAATTCTGATTCTTGGTTGATGGATAGTCCCCGACAGACTATGACTAATTCGATTGACTTGATTCGAACGAATCGATCGTATTATGAATCAAGTTTCTCTCTCGCTGGCGTTTAATCTTGAACGATTTTTTAAATTTGGCTGGGGAATTAAATTGCAACGATACGAGAGTGGAAGATTTCTATGGGGTGATGGGAACGTGTAACACGTACTTAGTTACTATGACGGAAGTACCTTTCTTTCCAAATGTTTTTTTTTTCTTTTTTTTGTTTTCTATACGCACACGGAATTCCTCAAACTTTTAAACATTAAGGGATCGAGCTTCTGTCAGATTAGTCAAACCATTGCCCTGAATTCAAGCCATTTCGATTGACCTGATACATGTGCATGATTGGCCTGCAATCCATGAATATAAAATACTCTGACAATGAGTATTTTAACTGTTTTCATATTTTTAATTGTTTAATTACATATTATTTTAATTAAAATATATATTATATAATTATTATATTAAAGTATATAATTATTATAGTTATATAATTATTATATTAAAGTATATAATTATATCATTATTATAATAATTAAAAATAATTAAAATGTATAATTATATACTTTAATTATAATAATTAAAAATAATTAAAATATATACTTATATACTTTAATTATAATAATTAAAAATAATTAAAATATATAATTATATAATTATTATAATAATTAAAAATATATAATTATATAATTATTATAATAACTATTTAATTGTGTAATAAAAATATATAATTATATAATTATTATAATAACTATTTAATTGTGTAATAAAAATATATAATTATATAATTATTATAATAACTATTTAATTGTGTAATAAAAATATATAATTATATAATTATTATAATAACTATTTAATTGTGTAATAAAAATATATAATTATATAATTATTATAATAACTATTTAATTGTGTAATAAAAATGTTTAATTCTGTAATAAAAATATTTTTTTGCCCAAAGTGAGAGCCAGTTGAATTCAAGCCAGTTGACTAATCTGATCGAGGATCCAACTGCTAGTGATCCGACGAAACGACTCCCGGTTAATTTCATTTGAATCGCTCGAGAGGGGACAATGAAATTTTTTGGAACTCGTTCGTCCGGCTGTAAATGAAAATACGTACCTACATATTACACTGCAATTGCACCTGATCGTTAACAGTATTACGTCGCGGCGTCGCGTACAAGTACACTGTATCATAATCGTTGTACATCAACTTCGTTGAATAAATAAGGATTTCGATGTTCTATGATAGAGACTTGACAATTTTATCTTTGACGAGAAATACTCTAAAGAACTTTTGTCTGTACATGAAGTGCTGAAATGATTTCTACGGTTTGCGAATATTTTAACTCGTCGGGGGAGGGAGTCGAATTCGATTCGAATTCACGATTAAAATTCGAATCGAATTTGCATCGCGGAATTCGAACATCTAAACTATAACAATAGTGTGTGTGTAGTTTACGAAAAGCAATTCCAAGGATTCGTTCGATAACCTTCGTCCTGAGCAATAAGCTCGGCCCTTAACGAGTTAAAATCACTTGAAGGAAACTTATATCGTAAACTTATATCGTAGATTACTTGGAATCGCTTTGAATCTTGGTGCTGGTGTGTTTCTTTGCATCTGGATACCCTAAAGAATAAGGATACGAGGCCCTTGTCAAACCGGTATTGAACCGTTTCACAGTGATTTTTTTCTTTTTTTTTTTTTTTTTTTTTTTTTTCTTTTGAAAAAAATTTTTTTTCTTTTTTTTTTTTTTTTTTTACTTTGCTCTAGAAAAAAATGTTTTTTGTTCTTTTTATGTTTTTTACAAAAATACAATCGACGTGGTTTTTCACCTTGTCTCGAGAGATCGCCTTAAATCTCCTAAGATCGCTTTAAATATATATATATATATGTACTTCGCTACTCTAACGAGTATTCAAATCGGCGCTTATCACACAAAATGCCAGATCGGAATCGGGCCGGTTGATATTATCATGACATTATGTAAAATAACATTTGTACAGAATGTGAATAAATAAAAGAGGGTTTTGTTAATGTTTATCCCCTATCGTTCTTTCCTTCTCTCTCATAAATGATGGCACACGAGCGACGGTACAACTCGAAATTTACTGTTAGTCGGGACGCAGCGGTAACTTTTCTTGTATCTCAATCTCCCTTCGTCAATCTTTCAACCTTCTGGAAAAATCTTTAGCGTGCGTACAATTGGCGCGCGAAACCACGAATCATTCTTTCATCATTTTACTTTAATTTTCTAACGATTCGATACTGAAAGTTAATCACGCGCGATTTAACACGTCAAGTGCCGTCAAGTACTTTCGTTTATCTTTCCATTTACGCCGTTCGATACAGTTCGATGCAGCGTAGTAAGTATAACACAAGATCAGAGTTTGCAGCGTCCCAAGTCGGAAGATTTTGTAAAAATTGTCACGAAGAAAATAGAAATATTGGTAGAAACGTGACTAAGAAAGTTGCAAAGACAGTCTTTCCCTAAATTGTTTTAATAAAACTTATTAAAATTACTGTATACTGTTTATATAATACCAATAAAAACAATATTCAGCTACTATATTCTTTCCTAAAGTAATCTTAAAGTTTGTCAATTTTTAATATACGTGTACTAAATTTGTTTCGTCGGTTACCGAAGACCGACACGGCACTTGACATGTTAAATCGAACAGAACTGCGACAAAATTGAATTCCATTGCGCGAAGATCGCCACCGAGGTGCGCACGACGACACGTCGTAAGATGAGTGCTCAGTGGCGCGTGATAGAGATGTTAATAATAGGATTAATAAACTCTGTCTTCAGGACATCTTTGCTCTCCTTCTTGCTTGTCCACACCTGCTCCTCGATCCACTCTAGGTAGGAATACACCATGGTATAAACACCGGGGACAGGACCGCCGCAACCTTGCCCGAAAGCCGTGATACCGATCACTTTCACGCCTTCCTCGGTGAACAGCAACAGTGGACCTCCGCTGTCGCCTTGACAGGCGTCCGATCCCCTCGTGCTATTCGGATCCACGGCGCAGATCATGGTGTCGGATATGCCAAAGGGTAACTTTCGATATCCTCTGTAATGCTTGGCGCATTCTTCTTTGTCCACGAGTCTGTGATTTGCGTATGGATTTATTATTATTATTATTATATTATTTAGCAGTTTCACTGATCGTGAAATAATTCGCATTGAAAGAAAAGGAACTTATAATATATTTTTCATTATAAATTTATATTATTATTAATTAAAATTTCATTCAAAATTAATAATTTTATACAAGATATGAGAGTTATCTAATGGGATGTAAGATAGTATTTAAAAATTTATATAAACATATAAGTTATATTATAGTTATATTATAGTTACATAAACATATATTTTTAAATTATTAACTTATTTTAAATTACAGTATAATTGGTAAAGTAGTGCTATTGCTGGCGCTAAATTTTATTAAAATTATTAATTTTAATTGCCCCGTCTAATTTTCGTTAAATTATATATAGGATTGGGAAACTTGAAATCGTGAGATACCTGAGGCTAGGTGTCCTCCTCAACTTGGTGGAGGAGGACTCGCCGAAATCCGTACCGCCCCAGCCGATCACTATCAAAGACATCTTGGGCGTTATAGTCAATTGGTTTAGAGATTGGGTTTGAAGGCAGATAGGCTGGACCAGGTTAGAAAGCAGCACCCTCGTCTTCAGCTTCAAAATGGCGACGTCGTTGTAACTCGTGCTGCGCTTGTACTCCGGGTGCGATATTATGTCGCTTATCGGGATTCGCTGTACGTTCATCGCGTTATTGTCTATGCTCTCGTTTCCTAATCGAACCTGGAACAAGTGGACGCAGGATATGAAGAACTTTAACAATGCTTGTTAAACACTGTTAAACATTTCACAAAAAGATCGACTTAATCATCATAGAAACTTAATTTAATTAATGTTTATAACTGTGTAATATCATAAATTTATTATAACTAAATGTATATATTATATTGTAAATATATTTTTCTAATATAAATTAAAATATAATATAATATAATAAATATTCTTAATAAATTTTCTATATAAATTAAAATATAATACATGTTAATAGAAGCTTGTATTCTTTATTGCATTATGTACAAAATATATTATTGTAATATATTTTTCTTATACCTTGCACTTTAGTTTCATTGCTACAAATATATTATATTTTTTCGTTAGTAGTTCTAGTAATATAATATAATATTATATTATATATTAATATATTAATTGTATTATAATATAATACAATAAAGAATACAAGCTTCTACTAATATATTTGTTAAAAATCACTCGAATATCTAAAAATACACTGTATTATAAATATATAAAATTTCCAGAAAATTGGAAATTAGTCATTTTAGTAGACCACTTTGGTAGTTCTAGTGTTAATATCGCACTTAATGATACTCACTTCTGTTGGCACTAGTTCGTTAATGTTGCTCACACAGTGAGCTGCTGTTAACACGTGTTCAACGGAGATCAAGCTACCTCCGCAGCTGTAACTGATGGATGAGAGATTTTTGAGACCGTCCTCGTATCCTAAAGCCACTACGTATGGGAATTCGCCAGATTTAGCCTCTGTTCCACGATATATGTGAAAAGACAGATCGTACTGTCGCTCGTCGAGATATTCTTGGCAAGCTGGAAATTATATTAAAATTACAAATTATACAATTATAAAGTTACATTATACGCTAATGATTTGTCGATACGATTGTACAAGAACTAAACTAAAATTCTAATAATAATCTCCAGCAAAATCAGTATGGTTTCGCCCCTCGTAAAACACCTAAAAGAAGAAGCACGATTACTCTTTTTAACGTGCACAATTGCGCATAAATCTCGAGCCATAAAGGAAGGTTAGTCATTTAAATTTTAAATAGAATATGCAAATCAACTTCGTAGCGGGTGATTTATATGTGTGCATTGTACGATCCCGCAATATTTCATCAAGGAAGCTTCTTTTTTTTTTTTTCGACCTACCTTTATGCATTTTTCGGATTCAGAGAAAATGCATGGAATTTGATTATGATAACAAATCTGCATTTACCATCTATGACGACGAATTTGCATTTTGATAACGTACAGATCAAGAAACTGACAGTAATAGAATTCCTGTATGATCTTTATATATAACATAATAAAAACATGACAAAGTAGTTTTTAGATATTTCGATATGATCGATTGTCAATGATGTTCTGCAGGCTCCGATCTATAGTATCTATGTGTATAGTATATGTATCCACGAGCGATTGTATCGAAACGCGTGAATTTTAGCAATCTGCACGATTAACTTTCACACGTTGTAAGCGTTTCTAAATCGTTAAAAACAGCCACTTTAATATCCTATATCAAGTTTTTACGGAAAGAGAATCGTTAATTAGAAATTAGTTTTAAATTAGGCAGATTAATTGTATGTACATACACACACGCAGCGTGGCAAATTAGGAATTTCTAAACCACTTGACCACTTAAAAAACTCTGAACTTTGCTGGAAGATGTCCTTACACACTCGTTCGATACATTGGTACCAACATGACGGTTCATTATTCATGTGAGCACGTATTAGGAAGTACATGTTACAAAGATTATTTGAAAATTGATGGATTGATCGTGGTGGACAATTTCTGTGGCTTGTCCGTCCGATCTAACACTTTCATATTATTTTTACAATGATACAATGAAGTACACAATGAAGCACCAACAACAATATAAATTAGCGAATTCTACAAGCGTGTAGTATAATTAGTGCACAATCAACATAGAAAGCCGTTGATTTCATTGATTCCACTTACAAAATTGTTCAAGTGTCAGTGGACACCACTTTGAGCATCACATGTAGACAAGGTAAATTATGTTTATAAATTGTGCAAACAAATGGTCCTAATGCTTTATGCAATTCTCATCTTCGAGACAAATGATCGTAAAATATTTCCTTAACTATTAGGTTTAGAATCAATGCGGGTTAATACTTTTTTCCTTAGAATTTAATATTCTTTCAATTTACGATGAAACAAATATATGGTCTAGTCAAAAAAAA
>NW_025109984.1:396884-494235 GCF_011392965.1 Frieseomelitta varia | reverse complement strand
AAAAAAAAAAAAAAAAAAAAAAAAATAAAGATGATCTTGAAAATTTTGAAAAACATAAAAAAAAATTGTTACTTATATTTTATCTGTCTTAAACTCATACTTTAATACCTTTGTATTAAACAATTTTTCATTAGACATAATTAAAAAATTATTTCAGTTGTGCAAGTTACGTGAATCACCCTGTATATCAAAACAGATTCAATAGAGACTTATCATCCACGATATCTTTAATTTGTAAAAGCATTTGCATTGGTGAAGTTAAATTTTAATACATAATAATATATAGAAATCTGCATATTTTCGTATATAGAAAGAAGAAATTTTGATTATGCGTAGAATATTTTATTTCTTTGTAGAGGAAATACTAAGTTGTTCCAGAAATTTCTTCCGACTTGATGCAACCATAAAAGTTTCGGGGAGCTATCGAAGTGACGAAGAGAGATAATAAATTAAAATGGACCATACATATATCATTCAATGACATGGTATAAAACACAAAGTATTGCACGATTATTATCTACGAAATGAAAGATATTTTTGCAACAACCTGATAAACGATAATGAAATTCACAGAGCCATACCAACATCAGCTAAACGAGGTGATGTCTTGTTTATGACGTTTACTGGACAGCAAACAATCTCAATGAAACCTTCGAATCCGCATCTTCCCGAGGAGTCCAACTGTCTTGTACCTTCCTGGACCTCTTTCAATCTGGGCATACATTCGGGTAATTTCTTGCAGATGCCGGTGTCACCGCTCTCCAGTATACACTGGCTGCCTTCTATTAGGAACAAAAAAAAAATAAGAACCGACTCGGTTAATCTTGCCAAAGTAGAGTTTTAGGTTTACATTCAACTTGTTTCTTTTTTTTTTCTTTTTTGCAAACACAAGTTGATACTCCCGTGATGATCAATGCAAAGTTATTCGTAGAAAGAACTCGAGTTTTCAACAGACAAGCATGACGTCACAAAACACACAAAAGACCTCCAAGTGCAAGTGCCTGCCAGCGGCTCACAAAATGATTCCACCGCGTGTTGGAGTGAAATATTTTCAAGAGAAGCAAACACTAACTTGAAGTTGCACGTTTGTGATAAACATATTGTAACTCTTATGCACGTTTTCTAATTGCTTTCAAACTTTGCCACGATCTTAATTTAGTTTACTTTTAGTTTTAGCTCAATCAGAACTGTGCCAACGATGAAATTTGAAAACGCATGGTGTAACGAGCGTAATATTTTCACAAACAGATGCCGTCGCAAGTGCTGTAAGCAAACATATTGACCGTAGGTAAACTTGTTTCGTTTGCATCGTGGAATACGGAATTCGCGAGGATCAGTTTCCTCCGTGTTCGTAACATGATGACACACCGATATACCTCGGGACGAAGAGGCAAATGGCAGTCGGTTATTATAATTCCGGCGAATTTAATTACGACAAAAACAGATCCAGACAAAAATCCAAAGAAACCTTTCCTTTCTCCCAGAAGACTCAAACAAGGAGCGGAGGAAAACGTAACTCTACCGACCTTCTACTGATATTTTTCAAGCAGAGTTTTTTTAAATTTTTAAATCAATTTTAAACAGACACAGACACTCATTTTGCTCGTATTTACCGTAGAGTTGTTCCTCGATCGCGGATGCCAAGACGACGAGAAATAAAACGAACGCGACGCTGCACATCTTTATAGTCAACAAGCAGGAACGAAACAAACGGTGCTGATAAACCAATCCGCGTGGCATGCAGTTCAAGACTAAACTGATGGTCAAGTAAACTTGTGTGATGCCATGAATCAGATAGAAGGGAAAGACTCGTAGAGAGATTCTCGCTCGATCTTCCTGGTAGAGAAGAGAGGAACGAAGAAAAAAACAACAAAACCGGCGAATCAATGATGAACAATAATGCGTCAATAATACGGCGATTAACATATGAAATGTCCTTATGTCACGAACCGGATTCGAACAATGGAATTAAATGTACGCGCGTTGTTTCGCGATTCCTGTGAATTTTCGTTCTTCGTCAAAATTCGATGATTCTTTGACTCTCTGTTGTAACAATGCCGTAGCAGAAAGAAGTCGTCAGTTATCTCGATAACGACAGATTTTTAACGATCTTCCGGATCAGAGATTTATTCGTTAAAAAATTACATGTTCGTGACAATAGCACATCGAGATCGAGATTGATGCTTGTTTAAGAAAACAAGCCGACAATCTACTAGTTGATATTAAGTTAATAACGATTCTTGACGTACTATTAATTACGATAATTGGAGTGCAGTTAACGTTCGATTATGCAACTGGTTGATCTTAGCTGGGATAAAAATTCTTACATAATTGCCATTAGTGATCAATGAAAATTATTGGACGCTTATAATGGATCTTGGTGCAGCTGTCAGACCGTCGGAATATTGTTTCAAAGATTGTTTGAAAGAATTGACGCTTTTTTCTGCGACATTGATCCAAGCTACCTGATACTTAACGCTAGAACTTGATCAAAATGGTCGAAATGACCAGTTTATAATTTAAAAAGTTTAGTGATTTGTAACTTTTTACTATTCATTTTGCACTCTAACTTTCTTCGATACAATCTTTATGCTTTAGTCGTCGGTAGTTCTAGCGTTAAAATCGAGAAATCTCGCCCGAATCACAAGTCAAAAGATACATTCATTCAATGAAGTTTCGTCTTTCAACGACTGGCATGAAAAGAAGAAAAGAATGCGTATGAAATACAAAGTTGGGTCGTCGAAGGATGACTCTGAACGATAAGCATTTATTTCCGTAACAAAAGCTTGCACGCGATAAATAATTTTGAAGTTTCGCTGCCTGTTGTCCGGATTTTAACGTTTCCCATTTTTTCTTTTTAAATCGTCAATAATACTTAGAAATCACTCCAACGAGTCGCGTATATCTAGTTTGTTTCGCATTCGATCGTCTAGATTTCGTTTCCCGGTACGCTTATTCATATCTCAATTACATCGACCAGGAAACTGTGCAACAATTGTACGGTTATTTACTCGCGGTGATTTCCCTATAAAAATAGAACTTAAGGGTGTCGTACGCGTGTACGACATTGGCCCGAATACTTTCTTCGAAATACGTGCACTCGCGTAAAAATAACCGTAGTTTTCCCTGAGACACATCGAAAATCACGATTTGCACGCGTGTACTACAGATTGAAATTGCTAGTTGATGTCGAACAAAGTTGCTACTTATTCGCAAAAAATGATTTATTACTTGTAGAGTGACTTGATGTTTCCAACATTTTTCAATGACTAACGAAAAAAAAAAAAAGAAAAAGAAAAAAAATTGATATTATAATGATATACGGGAGGTGATTTTCTGCGTTCGTCCCCAGTGATTCCCCGATCGCGTTGCGATATGTATATGCACGTTGCGCTTGCCTGAAGAGAAAAGATGCGTTCCGAAAACGTGCAATTTTTAGTCCGAAAGGCGAAAGAGGAAAAACGACCGTGGAAAAGGTGAGGAAAAAGAAAAAAAAAAAAAAGAAGACAGAAAAGAAGGGAAAAAGAGACAAGTCCGGAAGGCCTTAGAGGATAGAACCACTCGGTGAGAGGAAGACGGAGCGAGAAAGAGAGCGGTTTTACACGCGTTCGCAGCGTTCAGTCTGCTTGCAGCGTTCGTGCTAGACGTCGTGTCCCGGTTAGCTTATCTTCCAGCTTTTATTATTCCATTTTCTCATCTATGACCCCGTTGTTGCCACCTTAAACGAGAATGAACGACACGAGACACGCGGAACGCGACCTCCGACACACGATTTTTCTCCGTGAAGAACACGAACACGAACGCGTTAACTCGCGGAGCGCGTGATCGTCCAAATCGCGCGACACACTGTGACAACTACATAGGTAAGAGAACTTGGTTAGCTTTGTTTTCTAACGATTTAATCCACTGTTCTGTCGTTATAATGCTCCCTGTTTAGTTAAAAATGTTCTACCTGACAAATCATTTCGAAAGAGGATGGAGGAAATTTTCTTTGTATCGTGAGTGTTTTCTTTATTCGATTTGGAACATACAGTCAGTATGTGCAACACGCACAATATTTGGAATTCCAAATATTTCGATATATATACCTGTTTGAAAGTCTAAAAAAGATAGTTTCTTACTATTAAGTTTAATATTATAAAGTTTAATACTAATACTTTTCTAATATAAACAAAAGATTAACATTAATATACTGCAGTGGGAGTGTAAAATGTCTTGGAAAAATGAAAAAGTGCTGGATGGAACATTTTGAGTTAAGAAAAAGACATTAATTCCAATATCTATCAAACTGAGTAATTCGTTGTGTAAAAAATATTTAGTGTGGTGAATGATGTTATGTTATTTGGAAAACGTGAATCTTTCTGCACGAAATAAAATTTAATCGAAATAAATTAAGTTGCTCGAAGTTCAATTATTTCACTTTTGCTCTTAATATTCCATCGAGGATGAATCAGTTTCGAAAAAAATGTGTTGTTTTAAATCCCTCGGATCGAATAATCGACGCTAGTGAAAACCTCGTCCGATTAATTCGCCGAAATAGAATTCGATGGCCTAACGATGTAGAAATACCGTTCTGATTATTTAAAAACCATTTGTTTCAGCGACTGTTTCCTGTCCAGAAAAAGATCTCGAGAAACACGGCGATCTTCGCGCGCGCGAAATCGTAGAAATTTTTAATGTTCTTAGACATAATTGGATCTTTCTTGATATCACGGTCAAACATTCTATATACTGGTCTTGACTTCGCGCCTTGTTCATTTTACAAATGTAATTGCAACATTGTACGTGATGCTAATTAAAGTACGATTTGTTCGAATTTTCCAATAAATATAACCGATTTTGTCAATTCGTGAGGTTTAGGTTAGGTTAGGTTAAGTTCAAAAGTTTAGGTTTAGGTTTAGGTTTAGATTTAGATTTAGGTTTAGGTTTAGGTTTAGGTTTAGGTTTAGGTTTAGGTTTAGGTTTAGGTTTAGATTTAGGTTTAGAAAAAGGTTCACATCCAACTCGCCCGTTAATCTTTTCTACTAGTAACTGGTTCACGGACCATAACGAGTGACCAAGCCAAATATACGATAATTCGTCTTCTTTTTGAATTTATCAATATTATCACTGGATAGAAATTACTACGAAGTAATAAATTTATTATTTGCTTCGCCTGGGTTATATTTCAATATATTTAAACCTGAGAAAACATTGGGCCATATATATTCTCGACGTGCGTGGCACGTCGTTCCCAGCGCAAGAGGTTAAAATTTTCGGCAAATAACCATCAACGTTTCGTTAAATTAGCCGACCTAAAACCTCTATCAGCACGTGATAGATATTTCTGACCGTGCAATTAAGATTCCGTACATATATTTTGCCGCCCGTTGCGAATCGTCGAACTCGTAACAGTGCGTAAACAGCATAAATTAACAGCTTGCAAAACAGACCAATAAATTCTCATTACTCTATTATCCGTGCAACATTCCAATTAAAATACTCTATTTTTCTTCCTGTAAGCGATTAAAATCTCGTATCGGAGCGACGAGCGGGAAAAAAATGTCTCGCTCGGAATATTTTCGCCCGGTGGTGTAAGTCGCAGCGAGTTACATGCACGCGTCTTAATGAGCTGACGCGTAGAAGTTCGGAGAGCATGTGTTGGATGTTTAATATACGCTTGTCCATCCAGCAAGGCAAGGACAAGCCAATTTATTGCCTCAATGATATGATCGCCGCGCTAAATTGGGTAAATCGGTAATAGTTCTAATTAACGGGCTACAGATCTAATGTATGCAAAACTGTTTGTACGTATTTTCCGGAGAAGGAGAAGGAGAAGGAGAAGGAGGAAAACGTCGAGCCGCAGACCGTTTCCATCCTGGTTAATTAAAACGTTCTGGTTCATTTGACGCGCCGCGGGTCGCTATACTCTTTACTCGTTGGCATTGATACGTTCGGCACGCCGTTACGTAATATAATCCTCTTAACGTCGAGCTGTTAACTGTGTTACGACTTTCCGCGGGACTTTCGCGAACTTGCCCTCGCTGGAAATCGAACATTCGCATTCTCGTGTTCCGATTCTTTTTTTTTTTTTTTTTTTTTTTTTCTCGATTACAACGATCCTAGATCCTAGAACAGCGACGGCGAACCTTTTTGAGAAGTAGGTCAAATTTTGTTCATTATTTTTTTTTAGTATTAGCTCGTGGGTCACTAAGTCAGTGGCGTCACTTGGAAAAAGGCAGGAGAGGATGGTTAAAAACTATTTTTCTTTGGTTCTCACTTTTATAATCCTCTAGAAAGTTTACGTTTCCTTTTTGTTTTGCAACTTTTACTTTTGCAAGTGAAGAGCAAAAAAATAAATGTCGATGTGAAAAAATTGATATAAAAGGGGCGACATCATGCCCAGTCACCCCTGCACTATACATTAGATATATATACTTTATTTCTTAATATTTTTTATTGTCTGTTCTCTATTTATTATAATAAAAAAAAACCTAGCAAAGCTACCCATTCTGAGAATGGGATCTAGTGTGTTTTTTTAGTGTTTATTACATCTGTTTAATCGTAAGCGCTATATAAAATTTTTTGGACACAAGTAACTCACCTAACATTTAAGACTTGAAATACCTATATGTATACATAACCAAGTCGTAAATCCTCCACAAAACACAATTATGCATTTATTTCTCACTTTTAAGCTCTAACCGAACACTTGTAATTTTCTTAACATTTTTTGAAAAGAGAGGTTCGAAAAATAATTAAAATTCTTTTATATATATGATGACAAGTTTATAAAAATCAACGCGTGGATCATTTGAAAAGCCTGCGTGGGTCAGTGTCTGACCCGCGGGTCATAGGTTCGCCATCATTGTCCTAGAAGGAATTATTGTAAACTATACATGGTGTCCCAGTGTCGATAGTACATACACGTGAAGTGGAGGTGATTCTACGTGAAAAAAATAAGTCGAAAATAAGGAATAAAATTAACATCATTCCTAATGTCGATTGGTTATTAATACGAGTTTAGAAATGAAAAATAAGATACTTCTGTAATTTCAAAACTTAGGTTGTTAACCTCTTGCGCTGAAAGAGCACGCACGTCGAGAATATTTGGCCCAAAATTGCAATGTTTTCTCAGTTTTAAGTATATTGAAATATAACCCAGGCGAAATAAATAATAAATTTATTAATTCTTGGTAATTTCGATCCAGCGATGTACCGATGAATTTCAACTGGACGAATTATTACATACGGTTTGGTCGCTCGTTATGGTCCGCGAACCAGTTACTAGCGCAAGTGATTAACGTAGAAATTTGTTAAAAACGCTGTATGCATAACCGTTGTTCCGTTTTTAATTCTACGAACGCCAAAATGATTTTCTTTTAACTACGTCGGTCTTTCGGCGTAAACTTTTGATTTTGTGCGGCCGTATAAATAAAAATCAAGAGGCGTTGAAGAGCGCGCTCGAAGAATGATCAAAGCTGATTATCTCGAGAACGAAGCTCCGAACGAAAAAAGCTTCGCTCTTTATTTTCGAATTTTACTTATTATTTGTTTCATTATTATTTTTTCACGTAGAATCACCATCCGCCATCCAATGTTAATCACACGCAAGCACAACACTACAGAATTACGTATAATTCGATCAGGTGACGCAGCCGAGTATGAAAAATTGTCAGACGGGCGATCGTAAGGAACGATCGGAGCGGCGAGACGCGGACAATGCAGATCAGAGACAAATCACGTACTTGAAGGCGACCGACTATCCGACCATGTCGGACAACACCGATCTGTCAAAGATCCCGAAACGAAAGTTGTCCGTGTTCTATCGATCGTTCGACGTGATCACGCAGATCGACCAGGAGAATGAGAGGCAAAACGCTGCGGACTTTCGAAGAACGTTCAGCAGCCCGTCCGTGCGGATCGAGAGGGCTCGAGAGGACGTCGATTCGAGGAACGATCGGCAAACAAACGATCGACGAACAAACGTGGAACAGAGGAGAGATCGTCCGTCGATCTTGAGCGGCTCTCCGCCTAGTGATCGACTCGCAATCGGTGGAAAGTCGAGCGACAACCAAGTTTCCAACGCCGACTCACTGTCGTCAATGGCATTCAAGTTGCCTCAAGTTCGAGAGGGCACGATCGTCGACAATTACGCCGCGATTACCGAGTCGTCGAACGATAATGAGAGCCACGAGGTAAGCTGAATCTCGATGAAAATTATCGAGGGAAATTCGTAACGAAAGCAATCTTTATCTGAACTCCTCAGTCGTTCAGATTTTTGTTTTCGAAGACGTTTAACGTTTCTTGGAACTTTTTTAAACGAACTTTATTTAAAAAAGAACAAGTAGAAAGTATGAAAAAATTTAAATAAGGATCGTGTCTGCTACGGATGGGTAATCGTCGATTAACTCTTAATGGTCCCTGCTGGTATTTGTCCCATCTGAAAGACTATTTCAACGACTTTGTGTTTTCGCGGCAAACGAAATACTCTTTGATACGAGTCGCGGGGAAGGAATTAACTTCGTAGAAACTCAAGCTGGATCTCTATACTGCATTGAAAATATTTGCCTTGGGAATATCCGTGACGCGATGAAAAACGAATTTCAGACGATATTTCCTTCGCGGAGATGGAACTTCCACTTGTGCTTGGCGGCGACGCTAATGAAAATTGATCCAGCGTAACTGTTTTATTTAGTAATAACCTAAACATTTGCTGGTAGATCTAAATCTAAGTCGTCTAGAGCGTCTCTCTCAAGAACAACTGGCTTGTAATTAATCGTACAAAATTTCATCGCTCGCCGAAAATTAGGCGAGAAGAGAAATGAAAACCTTGGCCCGATTTCCAGCCAGTCATCCTGAATACCGCGGAAGAAGAACTGTAAGCGTTGTAGCATGTATTGCGTTGACACTCTCGGTTTGTTGGACAGCTAAACCGAGTCTAGTCTAAAGTTAGAACCGCTGGACCGTTAAGAGTTAAAAATAATCATCCTGTAATGATCCCAGGTCGCCGATGAAAGTGTCGCGATCGATACGCGCCGTAACAGCTCGTCGCCCGACTTGTTGGCCGGCTCGATTGTTGGATCGTTCGCCGAGAAAAAAGCTGGAGGCATAACCGAAACGACCGAGCTCCGACGTGGAAATTCACCGCATACGCGTTCGATTTGTTCGCGATTCGACGCTGCACGCACCGGTAAATCTGTTGAGTCTTAAGTCTCGAAAAGAAAAGAAAAAAGTAAAAAGAAAAAAAAAAAAGAAACTAAAAATATAATAAAGTGTATATTGTTCTATTCCTCTCTGATTCTCGCAGATCTGGTTAAGATCAAAGATTCGGTGTACCCCCGCTCGTTTGTGAACGCGTCGAGTGCCGGTCGCCTCGGGAAATACACATCAGTCGATGGTGAAATGTCGAGTCACGAGGATAGCTCGATCGGTTCCGATAGCGAGGACGATCCGATCGAGCGGCACGCCGCGACGTGTACGCGGATCGAGAGGTCACGATCGAAGAACGACAGCCCGCTGTCGCGGCCCTCGTCTTTCTCAATGGACGAATCCTCCAGGAAGCCGGATTCGAGGGAGATCCACGATCGAGATGTGACGGAGGGATTCTGTTCGGAACGAACGGAGAGACAAGTTGGTAATCCTTTTAAAATGTCTTTATTCTTTTTTTGCTATGATAACATATGCACCGTGTATATCTTACTTTAGTATATATACATAATTTTTCTCTACTTATTTCGGTTATTTTACTTATTTACAATTTTACTTTGCTTTAGTTGTTATAAATATATAATTTTATAATTTTACTTATTTTGGTTATTATAAGTTTTATAACTTATTATTACTTATCTCAGTTTTTTTATTTTATTATTTTATTTAGTTTAGTTTATTTCAGTTTAGTTATCTCAGTTTAGTTTATGTTAGTTTACTTGTTTTAGTTATTAAAAATTTTATAATTTTACTTATTTTAGTTATTATAAATTTTGTAATTTATTATTACTTATTTTAGTTTACTTAGTTTGCTTTATTTTATTCTAGTTATTTATTTTATTATTTTATTTAGTTCACTTTATTTCAGTTCACTTAGTTCAGTTCGGTTTATGTTAGTTTACTTGTTTTAGTTATTAAAAATTTTATAATTTTACTTATTTTAGTTATTATAAATTTTATAATTTATTATTACTTATTTTAGTTTACTTAGTTTGCTTTATTTTATTCTAGTTTTTTTATTTATTTTATTATTTTATTTAGTTTACTTTATTTCAGTTTACTTAGTTTAGTTTAGTTTATTTTAGTTATTAAAAATATTATAATTTTACTTATTTTAGTTTACTTAGTTTACTTTATTTTATTTTAGTTTTTTTATTTATTTTATTAGTTTATTTTATTTTATTTTTTATTTATTTATTTAGTTTAATTTAGTTTAATTAGTTTATTTAGTTTATTTTAGTTTAATTTACTTATTTTAGTTATTAAAAATTTTATAATTTTACTTATTTTAGTTATTATAAATTTTATAATTTATTATTTATTATTTATTAGTTTACTTAGTTTACTAATTTATTATTTATTAGTTAATTTACTTAGTTTACTTTATTTTATTTTAGTTTTTTTATTTTATTAGTTTATTTTATTTTATTTTATTTTTTATTTATTTATTTAGTTTATTTTATTTCAGTTTATTTAGTTTAATTAGTTTATTTTAGTTTAATTTACTTATTTTAGTTATTATAAACATATATGTTATTTAATTTACATCGTATCTCTTCATAACTGTATTTACGATCTGTTTACTTTATAATTGGCGATCACAATTCTACAACTGAAACGAAATTTCTTCGAATTTTTCCGTAAATAAGAAGTCGCCTTGAGAGTTTGGATGCGTGCGAACACACGCTCACACTTACGTCCACGCAAGAAACTTTATTCTTAGTTATTGACATGTCTCTCGAAACGTATTAAACACAGTTTTTAGCTATTTCTAACCGTCAGAACGATTCCGGTCTTGGAATATACAATTTAATCTACGAACGGGAGAAAGGAAGAAACATTGATGAACTTCGCGACGGAGACCTTCGACATTCGAAATATTATGCACGCACGTACCTTGAATCGGAACTGTACCACATGGTCGCGATTACATCTGGTGAGATCTATTCCGTTCCGATAGGAAAAATAATATTTTCTCTGGAAGCAAAAGGCGTCAGGCGCGCGCGCGCGCGCGCGCGTGTATGTGTGTGTGTGCAACACAGTTCAGGGAAAATTCGAAATAAAGCGTAAGCGTGAAATTCTTCTTTCGTTCTCGAATCACGTAACGGGGTATTTATAGAGAGAAACGGTGAAAAACTCGACGTCTGTTTAAGAAACGAAATGATATTTTTTCAAAGCAAATGCGTATATATGTATATATGTATCGTTTGATAACTGGCAGAAATGTTTCGCCGCGAGGAGATCCTTGTCGGAAGGCGACTGCGAGCGATATCATCGCGCGAAACGTCGTTGCAGATGCGTCAGAGGGGAGGAAGAAACTTCCGAAGACGAAGAACGAAAGGAGAAATTCCCAGTTTTTCCTAGCTTCAGCGACACTAGGCTGCAGAGCATGGGACTGTCGTGCTCCAAGGACATAGACAGCGTGTACAGGTAGCATTCTTCTTCTTTCTTTTTTTTTCCTTCTTTTTTAATTTACCAATAATGGCCAATAGTACCAATTTAGACTGTTCCTTTCTCTCTGTTGCTTGTTACAGGGAAAATCTATCGGAGAACGAGCTCGAGGTTACAACATCCCTATATTTCACAATGTTTATAAATTGATTCTCGAGCCTATATAAATGTCTGTCTCTTTTATGTCCTTAATTTCAGCGCAAGTATATCGCGTTCTCGATAGGACTTGGCACGGATAGGATCACTCTACGCCAGAGGATGATATTGTCACTTCGTCAACGGGATCAGTCGGAACGAAATTTCATGGAAGAAATTCAAAAGATGCAAGAGGATATAAAGGTATTGTGTCATTGTCAAGCGTGTCTCTTTTTTTTTTTTTTTTTTTTAAGTAGACATNTTAAAACTGAGAAAATATTGCAATTTTGGAACGAAAAACTCTCGACGTGCGTGGCACGTCATTCCAGCGCAAGAGGTTAACCACTTGCGCTGGCAACTGATTGCAAACCATAACGAGAGACCAAACCGTACACAATAATTTGTCGCTTTCTTTTCGAACTCGTCGGTATGATATTACTGGATAGAAATTATTGAAAAGTAATTTAATAAATTTATTATTTGTTTCGCCTATTTAGTTTCACTTAAAATATACTTAAAACTGAGAAAATATTGCAATTTTGGAACGAAAAACTCTCGACGTGCGTGGCACGTCATTCCAGCGCAAGAGGTTAACTACTTGCGCTGGCAATTGATTGCGGACCATAACGAGTGACCAAACCGTATGCAATAATTCGTCATTTTCTTTTCGAACTCATCGGTATAATATCACTGGATAGAAATTCTTAAGAAGTAATAAATTTATTATTTGTTTCGCCTATTTTGTTTCACTTAAAATATACTTAAAACTGAGAAAATATTGCAATTTTGGAACGAAAAACTCTCGACGTGCGTGGCACGTCATTCCAGCGCAAGAGGTTAAAAACACTGAGGAGAAATACATCAGTATTTTACGTTTATATTTATATAAATATAAATATATTTCTATATATATATTATACATTTATATAAACATTTCGCACTATTCTGCATTTGCAAAAGAATTTGATACATTTCAAATTAATTATATTAATTGATATTGATATAATTATATTATTATTATATAATTATAATTATATTGGCATTAATATAATTATATTATATTACATATACATAATTATATTAATTGATATTACTTGCTGTTTCTCGTTGAATAGAGTCTGTGCCCACTTTGCATGGATCAAGAGTCGATAGATAAAGTGGAAAATATCCGTCACCGGTTGGACACGATAACACGGTCTGCGCACAGAGTTTCTTGCGCCGCTGAAACACTCGGAGCTGTATATCAAGAGCACAGAATTTCTCGAGCAATTTTTATAGGTGACAAGTATCTGCAGTTACTACGATCCAGATGTGAGAATCTGGCGGCAGATATCGCAGACATCAGGTGAATATAAAGTTTTTTGAAATTTTCCTTCCTACGTTTGTTTCATAATGAGAAATGAAATATAATCTCAATCAGTTTGTTAGAAACTGTCTACCATAGAAAAATAATGTTCATAATTAATATTTAGAAACTATCATTTTTCAGGCAGATACTGTTGAAAAACAACATCATGATAGAAGAAACCGGAGAGATGGGGGATGAGTTACCTAAACTTCGATACAGAAATGGATTGCCCTGCAACAATCGAATGGTTTGAAAATGAGAATGAACGTCGGGCAACGCTACATGCGTGAAACTGATTAATTCTCTCTCCTGATTGATTTTATTTGCAGATGACTAGAAGAAGAGCGAGCATCGCTACGATTTCACGACCGTTGAGTTCGCAAGACGTGATAAAGGCAATATTTTTGTCATATTAATTTCCGTAACTTCGCTGCTAACTAAAATAAAACTGTAGAATAAGCTGCAGCTTAATAAAAAACATTTTTACTCTTTTTTACATTCAGGAAATCCCTAGGCAACGTAACTCTGTTTCCGGCAGAGTTAATTTGAGACGGCCATCGCTATGCTTCGAAACGCAGAGGTGGGAAAACGAAAAATTAAATCGAACGGAGTTTGTACTATTTTCTTGTTTCCTTCCGTAGTAATAGAATAACTAAAATTCTAAGGGATAGGAAGAAAAATCAAGTGTAATAAGGACGTTCCCTTATTTCAGCAGTGCAAATAGTGTCGTCGAGCTGCGAGACATTTTCGAGCACACTGAGTCGAGAAGGAACTCGGTTGAAGAAAATAACAATCTTTTGAGAAACAACCAAAGTAATATCGTTGGTAATATAAACTGTGACGTTGCTAGTAATGCGAAAGACAAAGATCGACTGATTGTCAAACAGAATTCTTTTTTGGAATCAAGTGTAACTAACACTGTTGAAAAACAATTAAAATCATGGTAATTATTCACTTAATAAAAAAAAAAAAGAAAGAAAAAAAACCGCTACACAATCAAATAGAAAATAAACAAAGGAATATATTAGTTCACGCTTGATACTTAAAATTATAATGAAACGTAAAAAATTATTACAAAACATTTAATGTTTATGAAACATGTTGTTTTCAGTACACGAACAACCGAGCCTTTGCGAATAACTAGAAATATTGAAACGTGGCGACCGATTCTATGGTTTACGTTTATCTTCCTTCTCGGATTTTATGCCAAACAAATCACTTCGACATTTGTTACGTAGTGCATTAAAAGGTTTTAATAGTAAAATTTAGCATTTTTGTGTTATGGTATTGCAGTATTAAAGATATTTTATATTAGTGTAGTAATATTTACAAGGAATAATAAAAAGACGTAATTTACAAATATATCGTATTCTTTTTCTGTATATTACAAATTATCCACTGTTCCAATGCATACGAGCGAGTTATTTTTATTGTAATAACGTAAAGAGAGTATGCTCGAGCAGTAAGTTGAGAATATCTGTGGTGATTCTGTTTCAGGTACTAAGTTTGATGAATTGCTGTAAAACAATACAATCGAGATATAATTTCATAATATTAAAGATAAGTCTGTTTTCAACTTTTTACCATTAAGAATTACCTATTAACAGTTTTAATATAATCATGTGTAGGCCATAAACGAATAGTGCCATCCAAACTCCCACTGGCAATGTATTGACCATCAAAACTCCAGTCTAAATTCATAACCGTATCTTCGTGGCCTTTAAGTTCAGTCAACAATGCATTAGTTGCTAAATCCCAAATAGAAATAGACTTGTCATCGCCTAAAATAAGATGTTAATTAATGAATTACAAAATTAATAACATAGAATATGTATTCGAAAACGAAATATTAACATTAATTGTATGACCTGCAGCTGCCAAATATTTCCCATCTGGACTAAAAGCTAAACTATAAATCGTTGACTGTGCGCCGATATATACTCTTAATAAATTTCCGTCATCCTTATCCCATAATCTCACAGTCTTATCAGCAGACCCAGTTGCTAAATATCGAGCATTTGGGTGAAATTTGACACACTATAAAATAAAGTAAGTAAATTAACACAAAAATTAAATTTTCATCTTTTTTCAAAGTATACTAATTCCTAAGTATATGAAAAGGAATATTTCTCGTTTTATTTGAAATACATACATTTATATCTAAGAAGTGACCGGCAAATATGCGTAATGGAAATATCCTATCTAAAGACCATAATTTGGCAGTTCTATCATGAGAACCAGTTGCTACATATAGATTAAATACACTAAGATCCATGCACCATATAGGATAATTGTGACCACTGAAACAAATTACATTTTAATGATAACGACAATTTTATGTTATGCGTAATTAATAGAAATACGTACCTATAAATTGCGGCACATGTGTAATCATTAAGTCTCCATGCCCTCATATCTTTATCACTAGATACAGAAAGTAAAATATCCGATTCTGGAATAAACCTTAAGTCATGTACAATATCTGTATGACCTCTAAGTATCACTGCCCCTCCTTCAGTCCTTGAGATGTAAAAACACATAATTTTATATTGTTTTACTTGAATGTATATATTGAAATTTAAAGAAATTTGTAGACACTTACGTTCGATCCGACGTATCGTAAAATTTATGTAAAAATGGAATATCAGAAGCAAACGTGAAGGAAGGTTCTTCATACTTTGGCTTAATTAATACTGTTTCATTTATACCCCACAACCTTATTTCTGTTGTACTAAATCCTACTGCTAATTTGTCCATATTTGGTGGAATTACACCACTACTTGCACTATAAAGATAAATATTTTATATGACTTTTGCGGTTTTCTAATTTTCGCTACCTCGAGCAAAATTATTTTGTATATAAATAAATTCCTATGCATATAATTACTTTTCAACAGCATTATTTACTGCAAATATTCGTAGAGGTTGATGAGCATTATTTCGAATTAATCTTATAGCTTCTTGCAATTCTCTCATTTCACGATCAGCTCCAGTACCTGGTGGTTGTTCTAAATATCCATTAATCCCTACTTCAGAACGTATGCTTACTTCTTCACATCCTTCTGCGTCTGTTTCAGGCACATCCACTTTCTTAATTATTGTCACATGAGTGTTTATTATCTAAAAATAAAAAGTTGCATATTATTAATTGAAATGAATATTTATAGATAATTTTATATATATAACATTCAGTATAATATGACTTTATTACCTGCATTAATATTATGTGTCCATGTTTTGAGAGAAATTGTTGAAGACATAAGTGAGCAATATCTGACATATCCACTTTATACTTTCTAGTTCTAAATGAATTAACTAAAGGTCTTAATTCAATATCTTGCACTGAAAATACACTGGACAATTCTTCTAAAAAATCTTTCTCCGTTTCGCTGTTGAATTCATTCTGATGTGACTTTAGAAATTGAATTGCTGCTTGTTTGTTACCAGCATGTAGCATCTCTAAATACAAGTGACAAAATACGGGGTATAAAAGTCCTCTTAATTCCATTTTTAATTTATCATCGAGTACTATATTTACCCACATCTTTAACCTGAAGGAAATGTATATTTTCAAAGTAATGTCAACAAAGATTAATTTAACATTCTGAAGCTATAAAAGAAATTTAAAAAAGGAGAGACATACCGTTGATAAGCTTGATCTGCAGCTGTAACATCAATGCTAATGGCACTAAAAATGATTGAATTATCTTGGGATGTGGCACAAGCAGCAGTTGCATTGAGAGTCATTTCATCACTTGTTCGGCAATGTATTTGATTGCCTTTACAGAAAATGTCGGTAGTCTATAATTGATATTCGAAAGTAGCATGAGGTTATGTCATATTTCTTAGTAGGTAATTCAACATTAAATAAAATTTATGAAATAAAAATAAGAACATAACATGCCTGATAATGACGTCGTTTTAAATATGATTCAATTGTAGCATTAATTAACTCGCTCTTTAAACGTTTCATCTTTTTGAAATTATACGTTGGTTACATTCAAAAGTTTTAAACGATCCAACCATAAAAAAAGATGTCAAATAACAAAAATCATTGAAAGTACGTAGATTTAACAATTATTCAAAAAATCAAACAAATGCAATAACATTCATATTTTATCAAGAATTAACAGAACAGACATCGGACAACCGCTATTATTACGTTATATTTTCATTAATGAAGTATATCGAAATTCGAATAAACATTCAACTGATAATGTTCGGCATAATGTTTTCATTACTAATTTTTTCAAACTTTCATGTTTTATTCAATCTTATTTGTAACATATAGATCTATAAACAAATAGTTGCCGCCCGTCAGTCATTCTGAAAATACATAGTCAAAAACATCTTTCCCCTAGAAAATTCTTCATGCTTGAATTACTAGAGCACGTGTTTCTAATTTGTGTATAAATTATGAAATTATTAAATCTTCCATTAGTATTTAATATCGAGCATCACTATATCTGTGTGTACGCAAATTCAAATATCTTATTAATAAATTTAAACATAAAACTTTCGAAATGTTAAATAGCAATTAATACTGTATAGAGACATTTAACATTTTAATTTTAGCTAGGGATTAGGGATAATTTCAACTTGCAACTCAAAATAAATACGTCTTAAATATAATTCAAATATTTATTTATAAAAATCTAGTTTTGCATAATGTAAATGCTGTTTCAGATCTTCTTCGCTTTTAAATGGTACAATAATATTTGAGTTTAATGTTGACCTAAAACATATGTAATTGTATTATAATATCTGAATTGATACGCAAAAAGTATATTTATATTTGCAGCAATATTTTTTAGTTATTCGCAATATCTATTATTTTACTTTTTTATGATAATATTAACTTTGTATTATTTAAATTTTAAAAAAACTTACAAATCAGAACACAGCAAATTTAAATTCTGAGGTATAAAGTACCGCATATGAGGAGACAAATCAACAAATGGATCACTATCATTTTCAAAATTGTCAAATTCTTTTAATCTGCAAAATATAGTCTTATAATCAGAAAAGTAGTACTAATACTTTGATTTAAAAAAAAAAAAAAATAGCAACTATAAAATTTGTACTAACCGTACAATAAAATGCTTAGGTTTATGTAACACTGATTGTTCATTATTACGTTTAGATAAATTAAATATTGTAGGAAATACTGCATCACGAAAATCGCCAATTTTTACAAAACTATATTGCTCTGAATTTTTAAGAAAAGAATTTTTATTTAATCTTTGTGTAATTAACGAACGCATTATTGGAGTATCTATCCAAACAACACGACATTCTTTATAGAGCATTTCTGCAAACCAATCAAAAGCACCAATCTCAGCCACATAATTCCACTCTTTTCCATCATACCAATCATGTACCTGTAAATTGTAAAAAGTATTACAGTTATTGATATTGCATTCTGAAAGAGAAAAACATATTAGTAGTACATTACTAATCTTTTTAGTTTTTTTAAATTATTATCATTATATTTTTATTTTTAATAATTTACATTATTCTAAACAACTTACAACACAAATTTGGTTAAGTAATCCACGAAAATCTGCCATCAATGCCATAAACGATTCAGAACCTTTAGGATATAGCAATACAATATCTGTGTTTGTAATATTATCGTCTTTACATTTTACTTTTTTCTGGTAGTCTATCGAGGTATATATCTTTGATTTCATACATTTAGTTTCATTAGTTTTAAGAATGTTTCTATTCAAACTATTTGTATAAAAACTTTTCTTTCGTATATTACAAAAATGTATGATGTAAATGAAATACATAGTAATTGTAAATACAGTTAATGCAATAATAGTGATTGGTAGATACAAATGAGAAACTGTATCATAATTAATATTAGTTTGTATACCAAGATTGTAAATAGTAATATTTTTACAGCCTGTAAACAAAACAACCATTATTTTTTATCATATATATAATATGATAATATCAATTTACTTACTTTGGTACCAAAGACATGTATCATTGGGCTTCCATAATGTGTTATTTATACATCTTATATCATGATATGGAAATATTGAAATACAATAATTTGCCTTTTGTGAAATTTCAGTTTGAAATGTCAAATTTCTTTTATATATTTCATTCATTAGCTAATAATTAAATATAATAAATTTTAGTTACATAAAAATATGTTTGAACATAATTGAGATATATTAAATATTGGACTTACCAAAGTTGTATTAAAATCATGATTTTTATTTCCTAAATATTCATCCTAAAAATCACATATGAATTTTACAAAAATGTAATTTATATAAATTTAATGTATAAACAAGATATATGAAATATTATCTCTTTTTCTCTTAATATAGTACAGTATTAAAATTTTTACCAAAACATCAAAACTCCAGACATCATTTGAAAATTCTTCATTATTAAAAGAACACCTTTCATTCCCAGACGAATCATACCAAAGTCTGCCCAATTTTATTACTCCAGCTGTAACCATAGGTTTATGAAGGTGTACCTCAAGATGTCCCGTTTTTCTACCATAAAATTTAAATAAAATTCTAGTTTAAGTAACACAAAGAATATTAAATAATTCTTATTTTCTTATTAAATATTCTACAAACAGTCTATAAATCATAATGTAAACTTACTTCTCTATGTTATCGGGAAAAGTATTGTAGTCATATGTACATTCTAATGTTGGTTTCATGATTGCTGTTTGTATGTATTTAGTTTTTATGAATTTATTATGCTTTATCATTGTTGCATCTTTACCAAAAAAAAATTGTACAGAATAACATGCTGTAAATATATATGGAACGAAAATTCTAGTAGTATTCTAAAAACAAATAAGAGATGTTAAATCTTGTAAAAATTAATTAATTTTACAAAAAATTAAAACTCAAATTTATTACCTGATATTGTTCCTCATCTGGAACAAAACATATGGCACTTTTAGTATGTGTTTCAGTTCCACGAAAATTGTGAAATTTATAATTCATACATCTTGTTTCACTAACTGATGGATTTGCTAATAAAGTCAATACATATTTACATCTATTTTTTGGCGGTTGCAGATTAATTTGTAAAATAGCTGTGAAATATTAAAAATATTATTTTTTAAATTTTATAATATGACAAACGAATTTTATTAAAATTTAATTTACTATTATTCTTTATAGTATATAGTATATATGTATATTGTTATTTACCAAGAGATTCGGAAGCATTTTGATCTTCTATTATTGAAAAGTTAACATTAGTGAATATATCTTCATTTGCACAATATTTCATATAAATATATTTCGAATTATTTGTCGGTCTTTTGCAGCCATCGCTATTACAGATATACTGTAAACAAAAAAATTTTGAATAAAATATGACAAAAAGCTCTTAATTTTTATAAGTTATAACGTTAATAAATGAATGATGAATGTATAGCGATAAAGATAAGTATAAAATAATACATTTAAATATTTACTGATTTTATTTCTAAATCCGATACTTACATTACATCCAAAAGATGAACATGTAAAAACCGTCAAAAACGCAGTTATCGTATAACCTTTAAGCATAACTGAATTTCCACAAGCGGAGTATTGTATTAAAAAATTATATAGCTTTGCTTTATAATTAAATATCCAAATCTGCGAATTTTTTGTCTGTTTAGAAATATCATTGCGACCTCATGATCACAATTTGTGATTGTTATTGCTATATTTCCTTTAATACGCACTTTTTAGTGCAACATATTTTATGTCACATTGATGATGTGCGACAGAAAAATGTAGCAGCGATATAATCTATAAAAAACAAAGTTGCTTGTTGTATATACATGTGCATGCTATACAAGTGTTTCTTTGAATTATGTATGTCGCAATTGTGGCAAGTTAAATTTCAAATTTAGAAAAAAGATAGTGTTGGATTCCGTGTAATGGAGTCAACACGCTTATAATTTAGAAGAGTTTATTCCCTTACAGTCGTGGTCGTGTATGAAATAGAATGATATAGAATGATTTACAATGATTTAGAAGGCCTTAGAATATGATGAATGTCTAATGCTTTTGAATATGATGTAGAATGATTTAGAATGTTTAATGCTGTCGAATGTCTCTAAAGCATGTCTTTATTATATATTTGGTTATCATCGTCAAGTGGAAGGAAAAGGAGCATAGATAATTAACTATTGGATCTTACCCTTATGACTAACTATTTACAGTCCACTTTTATGTGAACAGTTGCTAGCTCATTATCAGTATTTGCATAGATTCAATATTGTCCGGGTTAGTCATCCAACAATAGAAAGAAACTCTAGACGAAAAAATTAAATGATATATTAATACTGTTTATTTTTCTATGATATTACTTTTTTATGTAGCAGTGCAAAATATATTTTTTTTTTTTATTCTTTGCATAGATCGGATCATCTCTGCATTCTATGTAAAATCGATGGTCGAAAAATTCTTACATAAAATTATATTAGAAAAAGTTTTAAAACAAATGTATTTGTTTTTAAATGTTACATTGTATTCAATATAAGAAAAAAGAAGAACAAGAACAAGAAAAGATTTTTAAATTTCATTATTGTTATTTTTTATATTTCACTGATTTTTATTACATATCTTTCGATCTTTTTGTAATGAAATTAATTTTATATAAGTAGATATATAAAACACTAATGTGAAGTAAATGAGTTAGAAGCATATTAAACTCCGATATACATCCGTATATCATATGACCATATATATCTACATATGTATATGTATGTAAGCGTGCGTATTTGACAACACAGTTGTCCTTGAAGTTTTGTACATTTTCTAATACTTGTGGTCATAAGATCATTCATAATAAATATTATACAATTATATTTTCATATGTAATTAACATATCATGTACGTTATGAAAGTTTTCTGCAGAAAAGGTACAACATAAGGAATTAAAAAAAAACCATTGTTTAATTATACGTCTTGTAATCACTTGCTATTTTTTTTTTTAGGATGAGAAATACGCGATAAAACGCTATAAATTAATAAAACTTATAGAATGTACGAAGTGATCAGAAAACAAAATATTGCAAACAAAATTATCTGTATATACCTTTCACAGCCTATCTTACTGTAAATTGATTTTTGATTCTTTTTAAAAAAGCGAGATATCCATGCTGAGCAAACAAATAAACCTGTTATTACTCATTTTCGTATGAAGTATAGTATAATATACTGTTAATAAAACTTATACACTATGATAAAAATTATACAAAATGAGAGAATTTAATACTAACGAAGGATATTTATCGAACGTAAACCAGATTTTAAAATCGACCTAAATACTTATTATTTGAATCGTTCAATTCTTTCAATATACAGATTAACCCGCATCGCGTAAGAAAATCGACTTTAAAACTTCTTTCTAGGAAGAAATAGATCCTATTCCATGTATACTACATACCAAGTATTCTTAAACTAGCAATATAAACCATTTCCTTGATTCTCAATCACATATTTTTGTAAATACTGTGCAGTTTTTTCAGTTAAGCCAAGATTAGGCAACTCTTTTGCAAATTGTTCGATCGTTCCAGCTCCAGCGATGTAGCCATTTAATTTAGCAGCTAACGGCGAATTTCGAAGAACTTCGTCGCTGGTGAGACCGGTAGTTTCGATTAACCATGGGTGATTTCGAAGTCGATATTTCTGATGATAACTAAAAGAACAAACAAAAATGAATTCATCATTTAAAAATAAAAAATCACTTGTCTAAATACTTGATCATTCTCTTGTATAAAGTAGATATATTCAGACAATATAATCAGACTTATAAAAATAAATTGATAGAACTTATGTAACAATGTAAATTGAAGGAGTGGATCAATCTAAAAATCACTTCCTTCTATATTTTTACAAAAAAAGAAAAAAAAAAATTGTTATAACGCATAATTCTTACTCTTCGGCGGGGTAAAACTTCTCAAACTTCCTTATTTCAGTGAGAATCGAATCGGTACGCTTTCGCTGTTCTTGTTCACGTAACTTTTCAGCTATCAACTTTTGTTCTTCATCATGATACAAAATCAACGACATATACTGAAACCAATAATAGAAACATGATCTTTTTTTTTTAATAATTAGCAAGATTAAAATCTATATAGCTGTGACAAAAATCATTGTACCTGTCTCTTGATTTTTGTAGTGAGACCATACTCGTGATTCTCCCAAAACAAAGAGAGTAGCTGTGCATACGATATTACGTCTGGATTATATTCGACATTGACGACTTCCGTATGATCTCCACTGCAAACAAAAATAGTAAGTGCCTGATATATTAACGATTAACAAGTTTGTTATTTAAAAAAGTAACATCTAAGCTATTAATATTTGTACAATAAAAGAATTGATAAAAATGTGAGTGTTATCTTTTTATAAGATAATTGTTTTTATCGCATAATTTATAAGAACTGCATTATATAAATTGTCACACAAAATTAGAAAATCGTTTTAAGCGTACTTAGTTATTTTTAGAAAATGAAATCAGAATGGCACAAGAACGTACATATTTCTGTAAGTTGGCGATTCCTTTTGTCCACCGGCGTATCCAACGCAAGTCCTGATTACACCGGGTAGAACACCAAAAAGGCAATCGCCAGCCCAGAAGCATCCCATTCCGAATGTTGCATGTTTTGCTTGGATTTCTTCGAATTGTCCTGGCATCTTAGTCGACTATTATCATTGACACGTGCCGAACGACGCAGAGGAATATAAAAGAGAAAAAAATATTTGAAATTAAATACACGGCTATAAAGGATAACCTAAGAGATACGAGTGGACATCGTTCGATTCCACAATGATGTTTTAATTTGATAAGGAAACGTGAAACCTGTTAAGTAACGGTTACGCTGAGGATGATCAATGAAATAGTTTTCTAGCGATAAGATTTTCTGATTCTTAGATTTCCTCGACACTAATAAATTTTTAAACATAATACAGGAATATTTTCAAACTTGCGTTTTTAATGGATGTTGATATTAGACCGAAAAGAATGTTTGCGAATGTGAATAAAATCAAAATTACAAATATTTTGATATCGATTCTCATTTGAATATATTGTATGCAATAAGAAATTAGTTTTATTCATTTCGTATTTTTTTGTTTAGAACATGATCCTTTCACGACACCCGTTATGCATAAATTACAGATGTGTTGCATGTGCAAAAAAAGCGCGAAGAAATATACATGGTGAACTATATAACTTGATCACCTTCATCATTTCCGTTAATGAAAATTATTTTAAAATATACTGTTTCGTAATATCATGTTTTTAAACCTCACAGTTCTTCTCAATTAGTTAAACATGTAACATTATTATCCTTTCTTACAATAAAAATCGTACTAATTTTTGAAACTAAATTTTATTCATCAAAAATAGATATATTTTCATGTTTTCAAAAACAGATATATCTTCACGTTCTCTAATTATTTTAATATATCATGGTTAGAAGTACGAAAGTAGAATGATTTTATTGATTAATCTTAGAAGATAGTTAAAATATAGATAAGATAGTTAAATGATTTCAATGTACTTGAACAAGGAATGTCTATCTAGTTCAATCACACTAATACGGTAACACGTAATTGAAGGTGCCACCATTAAGTATTTTTCATGACTAAACGAATTTTTTAAAATCTTGTTTCATAAAAGAGAAAATAAATATATTAGATTAACGGTAAAAATATAATTATTTATCCTTTTCAGTTTACAAAAAAGTGTTATCTAAAAAAAATTTTTTTTATATAAAAATATTTATAAAAAGATATTAAATAAAAAGTCAAATATAAACTAACATATAATGGTTTGTCTCGTAAGTGACAGAGGTAATTCAGACGATATAGATACATGATCTGATGATTTATCTTTTTACGCAGACTTAACAAATTTAAATTTGTGAGATAACAACTTTTACTGATGATTTCAAAGATTGATAATAATAATAATAATAATAATAATAATAATAATAAATAATCAAAGTTAAATGATTGTTAATCAGAAGAAAAATAAATAACTGAACATCTACTGCCTTATTTACTTTTCAAACGATTATTTTATTCCAATATTTATTAGTATGTGTTATGAAAAAAATTGTTTACCTTATTTTATGATAAAAAAGAAAAGATTTAAAAAATAAACGGAAAAATAAAAATATAACAAAAGAAAAAAAGTTTCACTCCAAATTCAACGGAAGACGCTCCGTTAATGACTGAAAGAACACAACTACCGCGTGCTTCAACAGCTCTACTTTTTATCCAGTTATCCCCTCTCTTTCACTTTTCCCTACTTTCCTACAGAGAACTACCACCACTCCTTTCTTATCATTTTGCTGCAGTTGCTCTTCTATTAAATTTCAATATATTCCAAGCTTCAATTTCAAAACTCTCGTCTCAGCATTCTTTTTGCATCTTCCATTTATTACTCGATAGCAAAAATTGCATTTGTAACATCATGACATCAAAGCATAAGCCTATTCGTATGTTCCATTACAATTTTAATATTTAAACGGTGCTGTAAATTTCATATGTACATGACATTGTTTAGTAGAGAATTCTTGATCGAATCGTAAGATCATTAAACGTGCGTTTAATTTCAAATACCGAATCAAGAAACGTGGCTAAGAATATCGGTATTAACCTCTTTCGCGAGAGATACGACGGTATTAATCGATGTCAAATCTCATTGTATATGATACAGATGTTAATTGTTAATTTAAAGGGAGTTCGATCGAGTTGTATCGTGTAAGTTGCATCAGAAAATTGAAGCCACATGTGTCCATTAAATTAGATAACAATTGCTGAACCGACTGATGTAATCGTTGTATCCTGCGTGTTAAGCTCGCTCCAGTAGTTTTGTCATCCACGATCCAGAATGAGCAGTGCCATCACGGCATTGATTGTGTAGAGAGGTTATTATCACATCTTTTATTTCCTGTGTATTTGATACATACTTACATTAATACATATTTGATGTCATTTGTTGATATCAAATCGTGTTTCATTTAAAATGTGAAAACGAGCACGAGACCATGTACCATTTTGTAATCATCAAGACATTGAATTCAACAACGTAATGTATTTGACAGAAACACCGTAGTTTTAACGAATACCATAGAATAAGACAAAATAATGATGACATACCAAGTAGCAATAGTTGATCGCGGTTAAACTTCGGCGTAGCAAGAGGATTAAATTTGGTGTCACCATCTTTGATAGAAATATCTATTGATATCAAGTGCTCTGAAAGAAAAATCATTGTTAAAGAACAATAGTAAAATTTAAACTGTTTTCTAGTAATTGTTTTCAAATCGTTGCAACGTTGTTATCGAATATTTGTTTACTCTGGTAAAATGTGAATGTTCTGTGTCGTTGAAGATACTGGTTTGAAAAATGTCTAATGTAATGAAAATGTGATAGATTTTACGTATTTATATGTACATATGTATTTATATATACTTTCGTTGAAAACTTAACTAATGTGATACCACGTGATTATCACGTTCAGCGGTGGAAAATGTCAGGGACATTTTTAAATATATTTAAAATGAAAACTGACGTTTTATCGCGCGTGAAATTAATTTATTAAAATGATACAATATAAATACGTTATATAACGAAAAATATCTATTTCATTCTTTACACATATTTGTATGTATTTATTATATACGAAACTAAATGTATGAATGAAGTACGAGTTCAATCAAACTTCAATTTCCATCGTGTAGATCTAGTCGTTAAAGATATTTATTGAAATTATACAAATATAAACATAAAATCTATAAATAAGTTCAGGATGTAAAATTTTTGTTGAGATGTAGAAATATGCAATGAATATTTATAGGATATGAAATCAACGTTGATCTGGTATCATGTAATTTGCGATATATATTTAAGAAAAAAACACAGGATATCGTACTATTGTAGAATATCGGCACACATCAAAATTTACAAATAAACGTACTCGTAAAAATATGTATATCTAAATGAATATAAAAAATATTATTTATAACTAACATTCTTATAAAAAACACGAGAAATATTCTATATGATATCATACATAGTAGTCGTAAGAACGTGGTTTTTTGCGCAATATACAATTGAATAATTACTATTTAAAATATACATTACTTCTTCCGCTGTAATAAATAAAATTCTGTACATATTCGAAACGTAACTATAAATTCAGTTAATATTGTATCGCAGTTACTTAATTACTCGCTTAAGTACAATACATCATATTAGAGGCCTACACGATCTCGTTACCTCGGATTTATGAGCGCTGTGTTTTAAGACATCATTTCCCTTCAAAAGCGTATGCAAGTAGTTCACAGAATTAATCAAGGTTCAAGAGGACATTAAAAAAAAAAAAAAAAAAAAAAAGAACAAAAGACCGAAATGGTGCCAATTTGCACCATTTGTGTTTAAATAAAATCTCGTTTGGTATAATTATCTACAATTTTCTATGGAATAGATACACAGATTTATAAGTACTAAAATTATACGTGTATGAAGAAGTGAATAAAATGGAATTAAACGATTCGTAAAGGAAACAGTGACGAGAAAGAAAGTACATGTGTAACTAGAGGTAATTACATGACGGTGCAGCAACTCTTTTCAGAATGACTATCACCGACAATGTCGCTGGTGTTTCCAGTGAATCGTTGAAAGTCTCTGCTAGCGTTGAGCTCGGTATTGGTGATAGGCGACACAGGAATACCATTCCCATTGGCATCGATCGATCCGGCGGATATATGTCGGTTCTGTGCTCTCTGTTTCTTCAAGTCCGATAACGATTTGACAAAAACTACTGAGACATGTATGTTGATCTTGCCGTTGGTGTCGCCATCCGATGCGTAGATCGGCTGTTGATTACCGATTGGTGAGTCAGATCCTGTCACTACCGAGGCAAACATGTAAATCCAATGCTACTTCCTATCTCCTCTGCGATTCACGCGAAATTTTGCTTTTCATTATCCCTCTCATTCCATTTCACCTTGTATTACCCTCCACCTAATTCCCCCTTTTTTTTCTTTCATACACTGAAATGGCACTCCAAAAGAAACTCGACTAGTATGAAAACTAGCAGCCATGCGCTAAGCGGCACATGCTTTAGCAATAAGCATTAGAAACATTGCACGACGGAGCTCCAGAAACACATCCTCTAAACATATTCTACATAAAAACATCTTTATCCTTTGTCTCCTACTTTCTATCGCATTTTATTATCATGTTTTCAGACTTTTTTTTTTTAGGAGAAAGAAGAAAGTTTTTCGACAACGTGGCTCAGTTTTCCTCTTTGCTTCGATAAAAAGTAGATAACGAGTTACATTTTTTTCTTTTTCGGTTTATTACAATGTAAACTAAACCTTCTGAAAGGTTTTTAGGAATGACTCATACAAAGTCTTTTGTATTATGAAAGATGAAAGATTTAGTTTACAATTTGGTATTTGCATGTACTGAATTTGTGTACAGAAATATGTACATACAAAGCGGATGATAGTTGAATTCTCTGGAACACTGAATTTTCGTAGAAATATGTATTGATATCATTTCTAGCTGTGTCAATATTTTTATTATGACGAAGTAATTGTATTTCAAATCAATCATTTTTTCTAAACTGCTGTCTTTGATTCGAATGTAGTAAAATTTATTAAAAATTTCTAAAATTTCTAAAATATAATAGCAACGTTATAATAAATTTTTATTATTTTTAAAAGACAACAAGTATATTATATGATATTAAATATCAACATTTCGTATTAACATTATTAACATTTACAGTAATAATTAACAATTCAAATATATATTAAAATATTTAACAAATTTTCAATTATATAATTTTGTACTTTAAATTAAAACAAATGTAATATTTAGTAATTTGACATTTTATCAGTATGATTGATTTGATGTCGAATCTATAATAGAATCTTATTGATAATATAAATATATGAAATATAATATCGTGACACAACTGACCTCGTAACAACTTTATCGTTTAGCGATAAAACAAAAAGACGGGAAGATACATCGCGCGAGTACGTAACTAACATTGAGTGAATACAATTAATCATTAGCACAACTAACATATTAGGTGTGTGAAAAAGTTCTACTTCTATTTTTTTCTTAATTTTATTTTGTATCGTCAAATATTAAATTATAAAACATGTACGTGAAAAATAATAAATATTAAACTGCTTTAATTATCGACACGAAATCAAAATGAAATAAATAAATAAAACAAATAACTTAACTTATTTTAAAAATACATACATGTACGTGTAAATAATACTAATTATTATTCTCTGATCTTGATTACTATTAAATGTGAATTCATAAAATGACAGAACTTTTCACAAACCTATGTATATATATATATATATTAAAGCAAATCGATATGTTCAATGTTTCACTTTACAATTTTCTATGATATGTAAGTATTACATGAAAGTGCTCATTGAATATGGATTATTGATGCATTATAATATAGATTCAAATCTAGTTAGTCTGTTTGATAGAATATGAAATACTAATAACAACATCACCGAACGAAGCTACATTTGCAATATATTATTTTCTTCACGAAATAATTTTGTCACGTTAAATATCTTCATCCTACTTGTATATATAGAGAGTATTAAGTTATTTGTGTACTGTAAATGTGCGTTTAAGCTTAGAACATTTTAAATTGCAGTAAATATAAAAACAACATTACAAGAACTTGGTTTTCAGCTATTAAACTTATTACAATGTCTCATATAACAATCAAGAAGCTTTGCCAAATGCTAACATATTATTTGCATAAACGTACTAAAAAGAAAGCCAATGCAATTTAGCCCTTGCCACAAGAAGTTCGACTTGAAGAAATATTTTTTACACTAGAAAGATTTTTTAAAAAGAACATATTATATATATATACAGGACAAAAAAAAAAAAAACTGTTACGAGAGAAAATTTCGAACAATCATAAGTTAAAGAATAACACAATGCTGTGTTGAAAAGTTTAAAGAAACAAGAAAGTGACATAGAAAACTGACCTCGCAATTATTCAGGAGCACGACGCAGTAGTAACAGAAAACAGAAAGGGCTGATAAATGATCAATACTTAATGCTTTTGTTAAACAATTTATAGTAAAAATTACCGTTCCAATTTTCATACTAATATAATAATGAACGATCATTGTAACTTTCAACTGCCAATCATTAATTAATTTTATTGAATTATTTTTGAAAAATTTATCAAGGAATGCTTTGTTTTACACAACATAACAAGCGCATGATAAATATAAAGTTACAATAACTATATACAACGTTAACAGGTCGAGTTATGCGACCAAACGTACAGTTTAAGTGGACATGACACGTGACGTACTTTCCTTTTTTTTGCACAATCTTATGCGTAAAACTACCATTTACCAGAGGATTCTACTTAACCATAACCAGTGCGTGTTTAACATGATTTGGAATATACCTGATTCTTTATCGACGTCCTCGTGAAGGAAGGACTCATTATCCTTCCCCTCAGGGGCTTTACGTACAGCTGTTGGTGGTGCGCTAGAATCAGTCTCGCTGCTTGTATTTTCTCGTACGTTAGCATCATTTTCTGATTGTGGAACATTCGTAGTCGAACCGCCAACGTATGTCTGAAACATATAATTTCTTTGTTGTTTGACTTTAATTTTTTCCAAAGTTATTTAATTAACAAAAAGAAAAAAAATTATTTTTCTTTGTTTACCTGTTGTGCTTGTAATCTAAGACGAGCTTCTTCTTGAGCATCTTTTTTCGTAGTCAAAACTTTATCCCTTATTGAAGTTCTTCTTACACTCTGAGTACGTGTATTTATACTTTGAGATCTGCGTACCCGTCTTCCCTGTGCTTCTCGCAATCGTTTACTTTCTTGCTCCGTTTTGAGTTCTACTATTCTTTCTCTAATTTCCGGATCTTCGCAGATATCTATAAAATTAAATTTGATATTTAATTAATATTTCATACAAAAAAGATTCTTTACATTTTACTAATAGGAATATTTTTTACCAGCTGGTGTTTCATCGTGCTTATTTTTTGCATTTAAATCAGCTCCATTTTGTACTAGTAATTCGAGAACTTCTAACTAAAAAGATAAAATGATTACAGAAAATAGATTTAAGTTAAATAAATCGATTAATACAAAATTATAATGTAATTCAGTTCATACATGACCCCAGCAAGCAGCTGCATGAACTGGTTGCCATTTGTCATTGTCTTCAACATCAGTCGAAACATGTTGGTCTAAAAGAAATTCAACTACCCTTAAATAACCATTTGCAGCTGCAATGTGAAGCTAGAATTAAAAAAATGATGAGGATTACTAACAGTTACTTTTCGAAATTAATAAACTTAATAAGTTAATACATACAGGTGTAGCACCCTGATGATCTTTATATTCTAGATCACCACCTATAGAAGCTATATTTTGTAAATCTCGTAACATCTGAACTTCTATTGAAGCTCTAGTTTCATCTATTAATTCTTGAGTAACACCTCGTCGAGCCATTTCTCCTATAGTCATGTAAAAGACAAAAAATTTTATTTTCGTGCATTTCTTTATAATCTTAAACTTTTCAAGCAATTTTTAATTATGAATATTTTAAGGATTTTACCTTCAATACAATCTAACGTCTTTTCATCTTCGCAAATATCATAAGGCATATTACCATCAGCATTAACAGCTAATAAATTGGCACCTTTAGCAATGAGATTTTTAACTAAATGCAAATGACCACAAGTAGCAGCAGCATGTAATGGTGTCCATTTTTCACTATCTTCTGCATTAACATTTGCACCAAATTCAATTAGCAGTTTCATCATTTCTTCATTGTCATCTATACAACACTGATGTAAAGCTGTCAGTCCATCCTCATTTGTTGAATCTGGATTCACTCCTTTCTTCAAAAGTCTCCTCACTAAAGCATAAGCTATTTCTTAATATGCTGATTCATATACTTAGTTATGTTAAAAGCAATTGTAAATAATAGTATTGTGAAAATTATATCATCTTACCTTCGTCAATGTCATTTCTTGCTGCAGCTTCTAACAGCATCACACTGTCACTAAAATATATGTGACGTTTGTTACTTGTATGTCTGGTTTGATGTCGCATCCATTCTTTCTCACGTTGCCGCCATACTTTCAATTGTTGGAGTCTTCTGTGACGAGCCAAATGTAATCTCTCTTGTGTTGTTAATCTTTCTATATGTACCATTTCTGCCACTAAATCAGAATGTTCCATGGCTATATGTTTGTAATTTTTACAGCTGTATTTACCTACTCAAAAGAAATAAATTACACTTTGTTTTGCATATATTATTTAATATTATAACAGGTTAGCATTTGTAATAGAAATAGTGAAACAGAACTCTCAACAGGCAAGGATTTCTTAACAAAACAATACTATGATAAAAATGCATTTGGAAGCTAATCAGATTACCTTTGCACTTACAAAGCCATGAACGCATTCCAAGGTATTTTAAAATTTTGTGACAAATATTAGGCATCATTCTGATATAATATCATGTTTTGAGCTTTCAGATTCAAAATCTGTATGAAGTTTGCTGCATTTTCATTGGGTATTCGTGAATGATATCATACTTTTATTCAAAACTCTGTCACACTTATCAAGTACTTAGATAAGCAAACATACATTATTTACACAAACGTTCCAAAATACTCATTCGAATCATCACAATAAGTTAATATCGCTCTGTGGTTTCTTTTTTCTTGAAATAAAATACAGTTTTTTTTCAAATCTATGAAAAAAATACGTTTGTACTTAATAATTCTGAAAGAGTTGTCTCGCATAAGATTTCTTTCAGACAAATTTTTTAAGCACGATGTGACGCGATTAAAAGATTAACGTAATAAAATGTAAATGTGTACGTTTATTGAAATTGCTATTTCAATACAAAAAAAAAAAAAAAAGAAATAAAGGAATTGCAAAGATACTTGTAATCAACTTATCGCGAAATAAAATCTTCGATTCTGACTCTTACTCTGTGCTTGATGCAACGTAATGTTTCAATGATAAATTACATAATTAAAAGATCTCAATAAAAATAACATATGCAAGGATATTATTTCCTCGCTCTTTATTCTTCGTCTCTTATCTCGACGGGTACGGTCAAGATCACGTATGTATATTCCTTGCGCAAAAGACAAAATAGACATAGAGATAAGGTAACACAGGTGGAGAGGGAGGGAAAAAACAAGACCAACGACGACGAGGAAAATATCACACAGAAACGGGCTTCCGGGGGAGACGGAAATGCGAAGCTGTGTTTGCCATTTCGTGAGAGCGAACGCAGATGAGAAGAGATATCCAGATTTTAGGGCTACGGGAGAGAGTACTCACATCGGCAAGTGTGATCGCTCGTTCGTTCACTTATTCGTTCGCGATCCAGCGGAATGCGGAAGTTCGCTCGTTCGTTCGTTCATTCGTTCGATTTTCTTTTTCCACTTGTTCGTTCGGCACGAGACGGTGAAGAGGCGCGGGGGCGGGGACACAGACAAATCTTTCGTCTCGCCGAGAAGTTCTCGCTGAAAAGCGGAGTGTCGCGAGGAGAGAAAGTCACCGTGTTGATCGATGAAAGCACAACGCAATCCATACGGTCTCACCGGTGTTACGGCCGATCTCACTGTACGAAATTGAACTTCAGGCTGAACGAGAGCCTCCTGCCTCCTTTTAACTTCCCGAAGAATCACGGCGCGTCCGTGCTCGTCGCGGCGCCGTGCACGCGGGCCAACGCGTACCTGTCAGTCGCCATTTTTAAACTACCTGTAGAAAATCATTCGCGCGTTCCCTTCACCGCGCGCTAACTTCGCATTTTTTCAAATTATTTTTACGCGACCAGTCCTCGGTGCGTGCGCGCCCTGCACGTTTCTCGTTTTATTTCCCAGGGATCGTGGAAAATATATATGCAATGCTTGCGAACCGAGAGGTTGCAACACCTAACGCTTTAGTTACGTTTCTTGAAAATTGAAATATCGGTGGTTTGTAACACTGCGATCTCGACACTTTCCTCGATATAATCGCGTTAATTCGTTGAAGTCTCTTAATAATTATAATTATTATTAATTATAATGAAGATCTTAATAATTACAAATAATATATAATAATTATCTTAATAATAAAGCCAACTTATCTTAATAATTAAGTACCAGCACATTTTTACCTGTTCGATTGTGTAAGCAACACGTTCAACAAGATTATTAGTTGATAAAATTCTTTTACAATTAGTTCACGAGACTTTATCGTGATTATGTTTATTTAATCCCTTCCCCTCATTTTTTGTTTCTCATGTAAGTGAAAGAAAGGTACAAATCAAAGAGTAAAAATTTTTTATTAGAAATGAATACATTTTATCACAAATCACATTCCAAAATTATATCATACGTGAACTATTGAAAATATTGGCTTTAAAATGTATTTACATTGAAGGCAAATCAATCGTGCAACAACATAAAATTTATTACACGTTTTGATTTCGACGAAGTCATCCGATCTGCTGACTTAGAATTTGCAAATCGTTGCAAATCTATATTTCATAGATCAAGTGCAACGTATCTAAGTTTGATTACGAAAACGTGAGCGCAAAAGTTCACGAATTAATCTCTTCGATTAATTTCTCTTCGCAAAAAAAGTTTAATCGATTCGTGAGCACTGAAATGCTAGCGTCGCGTAGCGGTGAAACGACAGAACTAATAGCTATCTCTGTCCTTGTCACGCGCATTACGCTCCTCTTCTGGTCACGTGATCTAAACTATCCTTGTCGCACGCTGTTTCTCTTCGTTGTCTGCGGAAGTGCTGCCACCTGTACGCGCATCAAAGAATAGGATAAGAACATGTCATCACTGCCATTTATCTCGGTTGCAACTAGAACTAAACCATATACTGATATATAGAATTTTAAATAAATGTATTACGAATTTAACTATAACAATAACTATTTATTAATATTAACGTTTGACAAGATTTTACAACGATCATTTGCTTCGATTGATTGCTAACAACTGAAAACGCAAAATATTTTCTGCTTTCTTGTTTTCTTTATTCTTTATTTTAAATCAATGTAGCCGCTGTTAAATTCGCTCTTTTAAAAACTCGCGCCACCACAGATAAAACTTTGGCGATGCGGCGGCGCGCGTATTTTTAAAACGAGTTTAACAGCGGCGTTGATTACAAATAAAGAAAGAAGAAAATAAAATATATTATAATTTCAGTTGTTAAGAATCAACTAGCAAACGATCGTCAGAAAGATCTTGTTATATATAAATTAAAATAAATAGTTATTGTTATAGTTTCTTTTCATAAAAAAAATTGTTAAAATGTTGTAGTTTAAATCTCGTAATATAATTTATTTAAAGAGTAAACCTCTAAGAAGAATAATGGTGTCCAACAAGAATAGTATATGTTATACGACTCGATTTAATAAATAATCTTTGGTGCAAATGTGCCGATCCTGTTTACATTTTTCAATTTTAATTCCCATTCACTAGTAGCGCTGCGGTGTAGAATCTGCCTAAATCGGTATGACAGAGAAGGATAAACAAATCCCCCTAACGACTCTAATAAGTATGATACAAAAATCTATCGAATGTTACGTCTATTTTGTACTTCGTCTATGGTTTTGACTAGCGTCTCACATTAGATTGAAATGTATTGAGTGATAGACCTGATTTATATCACTGTCTGTGGTGGTACCTCGTTTCCAATAATAATGAAACGTGAATTTTCATCGACGTCGGAAGAAAATCAACCTTCTTCGTCGTCATGTATTGACAAGAGAAGGCAAGAGGGAAAAATTCGTTTAGCTGTTGTCAGTGGATTTTTTTCAACTGTCGGAAGTCTATTTGGTAAATTCGCTGGTGGTGCTGAAGCCAATTCCATTGTAAGCGTAGTTCCTTGTAACTGTTCTTTGTACGTGTTTGTACAAAGTTAATTATTTTATTCTTTAATAAGTCCGGATTGCTGCTTAAAGGAGTACTTTTAGTATTAATGGTAACAAGCAACACCGTGGGCTGCACATTTTTCGTAAAAGCACTCAACGCCAGCGGATCTTCTTTACCGTGTACAATAACTAGTGCCGCCACCAGTTACATTTGCTCGGTACTTATCCCTTCATCGATATATCAAAATAAGAACACAAAGGGAAGCGAATATATATTTAAATCTAATTTATTTTTCCTTAAAGGCTTTCGCGGGTTCCTTGATTTTTAATGAGTCAACGTCACTGACTTGGTGGTGCGGTATATCCTTCGTTATTTTGGGTTTATTGCTCATTAGCCGTACTCCATCCAAAGACGATTATGTACCTTCCTCGAAGAAGTCGAAAAGCCAGTAACTTCTGAAAATAGTCTTCCTGCTATTTTTGAAGATCATGTGTACTTGTTTTTATATATTTTTTTACAAGTGTAACAGCACTATCTATTTTAATATGTATTAAATGAAATAAATAAACAACTATGTTGAAACTTTCTTTAAGGAAATCGCGAAAACCTTTTCCTTTGCCGCTTTTATTTCGTATCAATTCTTGTTTTCTGTTAAATTACTTTTTTTTTTAAATCTGCGAAACTTTATTTCAAATCTGAATCTATCTAAATTGAATATAACATCTAGGGTAAGGTAGTAATATATTTATAATCAAAGGTAATATATTTTAAATGATGAAAATGAAGCTAAACAAGTGAATGTATATGATAATTAATGCAGAGTTGTCTTTGGTTCTCATTTTTCTCTTTAAAAAGTCTCTTTAAGCAGTCTCTTAAAAAAAAAAAAAAAAAAAACAGAAAAAAAGAAAAAGAAAATACGACCGAGAAACCGGCAAGGAAAAGAACTGGAGTATACTTATTTAGAGACTAAAGTGGATCTCCGTGCCTGTAATAGCACTGGATAAGAAACGCGGGAGAAAAAAGAACAGAAGATTCTTCCGCCCTATTTCCTACCACATGTAGGACTATACAAATTCCTTTTTGACTGAATTGAAAACGAAATTTCTCTCAAGCTCGCGATGACTTAGGTTTCTAGCAAAAGTTAATTACTTTTTCTTTCTCGTTGTACAAAGGAACGCGAGTACGAGTATTCAGTCTCAAAATTAAAAGAAAGTTTCAAAGCTGCTTGTGTGCGTTCGTGAAAATAATTGTAACTAATAAAAAATGCTAAAAATTTTAAATCCAACAAAGAGCAATACTTAATCTAAAGAAATAATCAATTTGTTGAATAACAAGTACGTATGTATATGCTGACTGTAGGTGCGCATATAGATACACGCAGATAGATTAACGTAGGTTAGCGACTAGTCCAGGGTTACTAGCATTTCGTTACAAAGCTAGTATATACTCTAGTTAAAGTGCTTATGTGCATGTGTACCGAGCTGTCCAAGAAGTTTCAGTCAACCAGGTTTCCAGTTTGTGGGGCAGGGTCGTGGTTCATAGGTGTATCATGCGGCTGAGGAGGAGAGTATTAGAAGAAGAACGTAAAAGAAGAGCAAGAGCACGGCTTTATCGAGCGGCGACTGCGCCGTGGTGTTGTTCTCTACACTGCCGCCTACCAGCAACAACCGTTCAAAATATGATAGACTCCCCCCTCTCCCCCTTTCTTCTATTTCCTAATGTACAAGCAAATTTTCTTACTACTGTTCTGTTGCAAATTTGCGTATTAACAAACGTCTGATCCGTGATCTTGAAAATCTCTTTATGACCATGTCAATCGTACTCGACCCGTGTGATTGCACCTCTCGATAGAATTGATCGTTATTCGGATCATCAATACGGCACCTTGAATGCGAGCACTGTAACATTGAGTATCGTAACAATCAATTTACCTACAAGCTACGATCATCGATCGCTCGTAGACGCAGTTATGTAGAACAGTCAGCCATTTGTCAAATAATCACCGGCTAATCGTGTTAAATTCCTAGAGATTATCCATTTCGAGTATTTTTATACATCTTTTACCTTGTCGTCCTTAACCGTGGTAAAGCCTTCCGTTATTCAACGGGTTCTACTGTCCGTGCACGCGCCTTACTTTCCCCCTCCACGGCGTCACTACCCCCACCATCGCTCATTTCCTCCCCACCCTAGCGGCGAGTGCCCCTAGATTCTGGCAACGCTTCTCGCAACCGAAGACAACGGGACAGTTTTCATACGGCGCACCCTCCTGCCAATCGAGTCGAATACCGGATAGTACCGATAGCGAGCGAGCCTGTACGTTACGTGCGGTTCGCGTACCAACTGGATCGGCTGTTATTGCTGCTCGCTTGCACGCGTACGCAACCGTGTTAAATTAGCAAAGGTGCCTTCTTCACGTGAAAAGTGTCGACAGGTAGAGTGAATTATGGCTCTGGTACGATCAATCGGTCCTACTATTGTAAAACCTGTCGCACTCGTTACACCGTATCTTTCACCTGCCTCTTCTCTTTCGCTTTTCACCCGCGGCGCACAATGAACAATCCTTCGGACTCAACCGACCGAGTTACAATAACCGGGAGATCAATTAACACGGAAGCCAGGCGATTTGCAAGGCGAACAAAGAACAGCTCGAAACAATGTAAATACGGCGAGACTTTTAATTGATTCCACTCCTATGTCTGCCCCTTGTGCAGTAATTTCAAAACGCCGTGCCGGAGGATTTACAATCGTCAATTAACTCCCCCCGACGTGATTCGTTAATGCACAGGGGGAAGAGAAACACAGAGCTTATGCTTTCTGCTTACGCATGGGCACTTTACAGTTGTGGCAAACATTTGCGTTTGCTATGATTCGTGATTCGAAGCTTGCGCTGAATATGAAAGAATTACGACACGAGTTTCATTCTTCTTGCGTTGTGTTTGTACACAAGAGAATCGTCCAATACATCGTATTGATTATGAATCGATATCATAACTCATTTAACGTGATGCGCATTATATTCAGTTCTACTTTGCACGAGCACTCCGCTGTCGCTTATGTAATATTTATGAAGGGATCAAAATCACGGTAGAAACACACACACACACACACATACACACATATACGCTATCACCACGAGGAACATCGCGGTCATTTAGGTCATCGTGGTGAAAAAAGCCGCGCAGCTTCGTTTCTTGCTCCCTGCTTTTTTTCTTTTCTTCTTCTTCTTCTTTTTTTTCAGCCTGGCAGTCCGGTTGCTCTTAATTCTTAACTTGAGTTATTGTCCCGTCGAATTTGACTCCCGGCAGGATCTCGCCGCGCCACGCAAAGACCAGCTTCGATTTTCCATCTGGCAGAATTCCAACTAATACGGGCTAAAACCGAAAGACGCGAAAACTTTTTAATTTATCGCCGCGGGGCAAAGTAACGATTGTGCCCGTTAGCCCGCGCTTCATTCTCACCGTTCTGGCAGAGGGACGGGTATCCTCCTATCCTTTCCTACAAATGCATCGTGCATTTAAATTGTCAGGGAAAATATAGGATATTCATCACGGCCGGCCAAATGAAACAAAAGCTCTCCTTTAAATTGCACCGTTTTCACCACCCAAATGATAACTTGATCGCCAGCGATGAATCCATCTTTTGTTCCGCTATTTCTATTGCTGCCTCAGTTATCGTTGTCGTCAAAGAATCGAGGAGATATCTGCAACATCTTACAAACGATCGTTCGATGAATATTCCATTATTTCTATTGCCACTTGCCTCCCTCCCCCCCGGTCCCCGCCTTGTAACTCGCTTGTTATCAATCGCTTTGCAGACATTCGTGAGTATATCACGAGCGTAACACGCGAAAGCTCGCCGTCGATCGTTGTTAAGAATTTTCCACGAAGGCACGATCGTCGGTAGTTGCACGCTCCGCGACGCGATCCAGCGGAATAAATACGCTGTAAATGCTTGCATAGATAGGTCCCGGTGGAAAAAACAGAGAAGCACAGAGTAACGCACATGCTACGATGCATACACACACACACACACACATACAAAACACGCATACACTTCAAAAAGAGGTTTCGTGACAATCTGCTCGATCTTCGGTTACGAGCAAGATTTACGGCACCAAAGACCCACATTTTTTTTTTCGCTTTTTTCTTTTTTTTCTTTCTTTCTTTTTTTTTTTTTTTTTGTATAAATAATGAACGAATGTAGGTGAAAGATGGTGAAACGAAATAACGCCGACAGTGTTTTACAACTGTCATTAATAATTCGCGCGAAGATATACACTTCGATATGGTTTTTTGTTACATCGTAACGAGACTTGTTACATCGCTGAATAAAAACAGGAAAATTAAGAGAATAAAACATAACGAAAGAGAAAGATACGAGTGACCGAGCCGCGAATCACACGTTGCGATTCTTTTAGCGAGAAGAATGTCGCAGAGAAGAAACACGTTGGCGCGCGCGTACCGCATTATGAGCGCTATATCCGGTGACTTCGAGGGTTTCAATTAGGCGGCCGTGATCGAGTCGATCAGAGCTCGTAACCAGCTTCGAGGATCCATCTTCAACGATGATGCTGAAGGAGGGACGCGACGGCGGCCACAAACGAAATTGTTGTCCAACAATAGAGAGATCATCGGGGAGCGAGCTCGAGAGACGAAAGATAAGAGAAGATCGTCGAGTCGTCCCAAACGTGTCGACCGATTAAACCGATAGCTCGGCTCGCTTTTCATTCGTGAATTTACGCTTCTGTGGCTGTGGGCCCCCGAGGGAATAACGCGCAATAACGTAAACTTGCGAACATGGGGAATGGCATGAACAAGGTGAGAAATAATTTCTTAACAGATAAGTTGAGCTTCACAACATCGACACTTCCTGTCATCTATCGAAGAAAAAACGACATTAAAATGTAAATATGTACATAATAGAGAGAGAGAGAAAGAGGAAACGGTTAAAAATCAGGCAAATATCTTACGTACTCGTGGCATGCAAACGTAAATCAATAGAGTGTAATTACGTTGATATCGTAATGACGAAATTACGTTATTTTAGGCGGTTATTGTGTGCCTTAACCTCTATTGAGAAACTATGTTAACGATGCACGTGCTTCTACATCTTATTTTGTCGCCTTCGCGTATGTGCATATTGTAAAATCGTTATAACCGTCGCCTCTAATTTTATCTGTCCCAGATACCGAAAATTCAAGATACCTTTTCTCTTGGCCACGTGCATCTTGCGCGTAATATTTAACAAATTTCAACTTTTATTTTGAAATGTCGTACAAACACTAATACCAGTGAAGCTTACAAAACGATCCTGGTACTACTAAACTACTAGAAATGTGCAGAAATCATAGAACATTTGCTGCGAACGTGTTCTTCACAGGAAACTCGAAATACCAATTACTTCTTATATTATATTGAAACCACGTTCTTTTTATATTTAAAACTACGTACCTTTTTATATTTAACCCACGATATTTGCCAATACTATTTTTAACTTTACTTGCATATATGTATACTTAAAACGACTGTGTAATAATGTTTATAAATAGTATATTACTATATTTTTATAAATAGTATATTATAGTATTTGCTGTAATAGTCTCGTGATTTCTACATATACGTACACATTTTCAGATTACTTTTTCAAGTGCCAATACAATCAACAATAGTCACGTCTCGTTGCAGCGTCGAATATGAAATATGAAAAAGTTCAATGTAACACAGGTGATACGTATACTCAGTAGTATTCGAATACTTTTATAATACGAGCACTGTATGTAGTTTAACTCACGTCAGCTCGTCGAACGGTTCTTTCGATTTTTATCGCCGAATTGACGGCCTAACCTCTATTGTCATACGATGCATAATATCGGCCGACCGATGCACGTCGAGATTTCAATCGATGGTCCCGATGAAAAGTTAAGAGTTGGTACTATTGTTCTCGTGTTCGGCTAGAGACACCTCACTTAAGAATGCGGCATCGATTAAACGATTAAACGAGGCGAGCCTCACCTGGTGGATAAGTAGTACGTACGCGTTCGAGTGATCATCCACGAAAATGAACGATTAACGGCGGAGCACCTGCATCGAAAAGAAAAGCTGTTCTGTCGACTTTTTATTCGTTTTCTCTTTTTTCATACTCGTGCTATCTCGAGCACTGCTCGACTCCTTTTCTCTCTCTCTCTCTCTCTCTCTCTCTCTCTCTCTCTCTCGCGCGCGCGCGCGCGCGCGCGCTAATTACGATAGAAGAGGCAACATCAATTGAACGAAGGAAACGTGCGTGTACACACGTGTGAGCTCAAAACGCTACTCGTTTTACGAATCTAGTGATTTTAATAACGAACGGGGATTTGCAGGCGGACGAGTTAAACGATACAGGTTTTAAAAATTACGCTACAGTGATATGTAAGTCAGTATACATTGCATCGTTCTTTACGCGCGAGTGTCATCTCTACAATTTCATTCGGTTTATCTCGCAACTTTACTCTCAGGTCATTCCACAGGTTAACTTTCAGAATGTTAAAAGATGAAAGTTTAATCTGTTTGCTAATCGATAATGCATTATCTTTCCTGAGGAAACCTGTTGAGACGTTGGAAGTGTTTTTTTTTTTCTTTTTTGCGAAAAATAGCAACGACCTAACTTTCATTCGTTCACGTCGTGTTCTACGAAGTGTTGCATTTGTTCCGTGTGGACAGGTCCTTCCCGGCCTTTACGTCGGGAATTATCACGATAGCAAGGATGCAGACCAATTGGAACGGTTCGAGATCACACATATTCTGGCGATTCACGACACGGCTCGCCGACTGCATTCCGTGAGTATCCACACAGAAGATAAATTGTTTAACTTGGCCCAAAGAGTTCTACGAAGTTGGCTCGATATATATGTATATATATATATATATATCGGTTGTAGGACAAACATTATCTGTGCATATTGGCGGCGGACAGTCCAGATCAGAATCTGTCTCAGTATTTCTCCTTGTGTAACGATTTTATTCACGCCGCACGCCTACGCGGTGGAAACGTCCTAATACACTGGTGCGTAATAATTTTGCGATTACACATTCATCATCGTTCAATGTGTTGGATCATTCGTTAAAAATTCGCAACGAAAAGAAGAAGAAGAAGAAAGAGAAACATATCGAGCGATTAATCTTGATCTTTAAGCGGCGGTTGACAACCGATTTAGGAAGCATTCACCAAACGATATATATTTGGTTTCAGCTTAGCCGGCATGTCGAGAAGCGTCACAGTAGCAGTGGCCTATATTATGAGTACCACCAATCTTTCATGGAAAGAGGCACTTAAAGTTGTCAGAGTAGGTCGTTCCATTGCCAATCCAAACGTCGGTTTTCAGCAACAGCTGAAAGATTTCGAATCCAGCCGATTGCACGAGGTATTCAAATTAATCGTTTGAAAGAGTGGCCCGAGGCCGGCTCTTTTTATGCTACATTTTTTCTCTTTGTTTTTTCTTTTTTTTTTTGCAAAAGATTCGATGCATTTAAGATGCGAACGATCATGTTAATGGAGAGAAAATTGTCGAATCTTTAACAATGACACGATAAATCTTTGACAATTGCTCGATGATAAAATAAAGGATTAGTCGAGTTAAGTTTTAACATTTTAAAATTCAATCTTATTGTATTGTAAGTCAGTTCTATATAAGAAAAAAGGGGATTGTTCATTGAAAGAATTAGCTTGGAAATTCGTTTGATTGACGCAGGAACGACGTAGGTTGAAAGAACGATTCCCAAGCCTGGCGCTCGCGGAATCCGACGCAGAAATATGCCGCACTACTTTAAGAAATTACGAAACCATGGCATTGGCACGAGAAGTGTGCGAGGGGAAATGTGCCATGGGCCGTCCTTGTCCGACTGGACTATGTAGGCAACCTTCCAAAAGGTTTGTTAGTTCTTCTGTCTGTCATCCTGTCCAACTTGAATCCGTTTATCAACGTCAGATAACGTGCCCGTCGCGTACGATCTCTCATTTCCCTTTGATGTACGTACGAAAGAAGAATTCACGGAAATAGGAAATGAAACCAACATGTAACTCGATACGACCTCTTTGTTGCGTACAGAAGCCCAAGAAGAAAGCCATCCACAGGCAGTACCAGCAGCTTAAATACAGGCAGAACACCACCACAAACGCCAAGGATGTTGCCATCTGCACCGCCTTCACCAGCTATGCACCGGTCGGCCAGCGTGCTCTCAACAGCGCGGCCAAGAAGCGGCCCTGCTGGTTTGCATTATTATACCGGAGGATCTGCGCCTCCTTCCAGGTAATTTCAACACCTTTGTAGAGGTGTATCGATTCTATAATCATTTTTAAATTTTCACTAAAGACCTAGTGCTCGAAAAACAATGACTGACGATAAACGTGGTACCTTCAGGGCAGTGTCGAGAGTGGATTTATCGGCTGCAGTGGCTTGCAGCAGTAGTAGCACGAGTCTAACATCGGTAGGCAGATCGGGGATGTCCAGTAGCAATTGGCGATTGGCGGCTGGATCCGCACCGAACACACCGAGGCCAACGCCGCCGGTCTCCCCTCAACGTTGGCCAAGACGAGCCTCTACTCGACAAACGCCCGCCTTGCCGATTTCGCCGGAAACTCCTTCGACAACGACGTAGCACTTACGGAACGTTGCTTCGTTCTCGACTTTGCCCGAGTAGCCTCGACGTTGATTCATTCGTTGATTCCTGACCGCACACGTTAGCGCGCGATCATCGCTGATGCCTGACGAACGCGTCACGTTAGCGTTTCGTTGCGAGCATTGTAGAAACGTCGAGTGAGAAGTATTGAGAAATTTTTCGATAACGGAGCAAGCACTCGGAAGATCGAAACTTAAGTTAAAACGCGAAACGATGCCCTACGATCATGCGACTTCTTCTAAAACAGTCTTTCAGCGAGCTGCATCAAACCACGTGGACGCAAAGATGCTTTAAATAACGTACGACATTTGGAAATCAAGTCGTTTCTGAGTACTTTTACCTGGCCGATACAGCGAGGAAGCTAAACGATAAACTTTATTACAAATAATTCATCGGTCGAGAAAGTTTGAGAATGCTTGTTTTATTGATTGTATAAATGATTAAGAAGGGGGAAATCTATGCCAGCTAATATAACGTTACATGTTCGTAACGTCGTGTTATTTGTACATTAATTAAAACGTCACGCGCGAGAAATCGCACAATGCACTTTCTTTTTTCTTGCCGAAAAGCGAGCCGAAATTTGACAATGAGCGGAAAACTGAATGCTTGAGCATCGACGCAAATGTTTAACCGATGCGACGCGTATAATGATTTGAAACGCGCGTGACAGCGATCATCGACAATCTTGCGTACTAGAATTCTTGTTAATTAACGTTTTTTTAAGGCGTACGATGAAAGTTATTATTTACGACGAAGCTAATATTACGACAAGAGTAATTCTTCGTTTCAAGAGAACTCGAGAAGGAAGGAAAATTTACTCGTAGAGATATCTCGATTACTTTCCAAACAGTATCGTTACTATACAAGAGAAAGAAGAAGAAAAAAAAAATGGTAGTTAAATTCGCTGTTAGAAGTACAGAAAATCGTTGCGAGTAACATAATCCCATCAGCAAATTCACGTCGGTCGATTGTTACAATATACACTGGGCATCAGTGTTTCGTTTAATTCACTCACAATCAGCTGAACGATTTCAACGATAGCGTACGGAATTTTGTTACGGCGCGTTTTTTTTTTTTCTCCCCCCGATCGCGATGAATCGCTTTGAATCATGAGAAAAATTCGTCGTTCCCCTTTCATTATTCAGTCAGTGCTTGACCGCGATGTTCGATGTTTGCGTTCAAGATTTCTAGAGGTACAATTTACAAACGTTAGGGAAAACAAAAAAAAAAAAAAAAAAAAAAAAAAAAAAGAAATGAAAATGACAACCGGCCGTTTTGAGGGAACACGGTGAACAACTTATCGCCATAATACCGAGAGATGATGTCGTTCAAGAAATATCTCCAATTCGAACGAAACAGCGAGAAGAGCAAAGAAGAACGCGAGCCGTTGTTCCTCGAATCGTTCCATTGAGTTTGTTCGCAACCGTCCATTGTAGTTGTTGGATTTGTAGCGAAAAACCACGCTGTTTAGCGCAAGTTGTTAATCCAAAGGGAAGCATATTACATATATACGCGCATACGCATGTATTTCAAATTGGTGCGCCGATGAAAGTATTTTATGCACACTCTGCTAGACCGTCAACTGTGATTGAAAGGTGATTTATCTTCTCAACGCTGGTCGTGTCAAAGAGGAGAAGAGGAGAAAAGGAAAAAAAGGATAATTTCTCCATTAGTCGCACAATATTATTCGAATGACACAATGTGTGTTACTCGATTTCAAGCGCACTCCCAGACAACTTTCTTTTTGAAGTGCAAACGAAAGAGAGGGAAGAGAAACGGACGTATAGATACACGCGAATTAGTGTTAAGAGCGAATTAGTGTTAAGAGCACAGAGTCTCTTCATTGTGTGCATAAAATTCTACATATCATCGTACACCCTGTATGCATATACACTTTGTAGGCATACGTTGTTGCAAAAGGATTTCAGAAAATTTTATAACTTGTTGGCAAATGGTGATTATTATGCGACTATGTCGTAGATTAGATAGACAAGTTGTTATTCTTTCGTGCACCGACGTACGATTGCACACGACGAGTGAGAAAGAGAGAGAGAGAGAGAGAGAGAGAGAGAGAGAAAGAGAGAGAGAGAGAGAGAGAAAGAGAGAGAGAGAGAGAGAGACAGAAAAAAACAGAGTTCGCAAGCGGATCTCCGATATCATCCCTCCTATCATCGAGGCATATTTTTCTTCGCATAATAGAATGACATTTATTTTTCTAGTATCATTCGATTTGTCATAGATTAAATACGAGAATAAAATAAATAAATAAGTAAATAAATTTTAGAGGATAGATATAATGTGCGCAGTTAAAGAGTATAAGAAAGTGCTCGTTTCATTCGATTTTTTAGGGTTATCCAATCCAAAAGGTGTGATTTTAACAATTTCGTCAGGAATCGATCGACTGTAATTGTCAAAATCACTTTCACGATGTAAGCTGTGCTCTTTTGAATAGTCTGAATCTGCCCGAATTGATAGAGGTTAAAACGATTGCTCATTTTCGCTGTGTAGTCGCATAGTTATTATTTAATATTATCATTGATTGTGCCGTTAAATAAAATCTGCATGTTACTGAAGCAATAAAACGTAGAAGATTCAAATAACATTCTAGCAATGGATATTTGTATGTATTTCGTTAGCCTCGCTAATTGTAAGACTAACTACCTATCATTTCGATCAGTTCAAAGGAGTACAGATATGACAATGTTACAAATTCACAAAGTATTTTTTATAAACTTATTGTTTTCAAGGTTTTGCTCGATAACAACATATCGCTGTTATTAAATATATATACACATATATACACCGACACACGCAACGCTTGACCATTTAAATACGAGAATGTAATAATATATATTTGTAGAGAAAGAAACTCTTCACGAATCGCAAGTTACTTTTCAAGCTATCCATTATTTCATCTTAAAATCTTTTGTTTGAACATTGTGATATTTTAGAATAATTTCGAGAAACAATGAACGAATTCGATATGTTTATATCTTCTATTCGATGCCTATTGCTGTACAATTTTAGGTTGTGACTGTGCGAGAAAATAAAATATATTTCAAGCAAAGAAGAAAAGGCGAAAAAAGCCAAGAGAGAAAAGAAATAGAGAAAAGCATGTTTAAAATTGAAAAACAATTCAATTTACGCTTAATCAGGTAACTTTCGAAAACAGTTTAAGTCGCGATTATTTTCTCAAAATATTCTGGATACTCTGGAAATATGAGACGTCATATTTTCTTCTTTTACTTATAGAAAAAAAACACATAACACGGGATCAAATAAGAGAAGTATTATATGTATTATATGTATCATTTCTCAAATTGTACGCAAAACACGATAACGTGATATTACGATAATATAAGAGAATTTTCATTGCATTGCATTTTGAATGTTATACGCTTTTTTTCCTTTGTTTTTTTCTTTTTTGTAAAAAAAAAATTCATAGTGATTTTTTCGAAATCAATTCATAGCGACTTAGGCTTTCAAAGTTATCTATGAGTTTTTTTTACTATATTTGTACGATATCGACATGCTTCAAGATTAAACGATACATGACGCTTCTTTGAAATTCACGATGTTTAATATTTTATATTTTTTACAGGATTATGTAAAATTTGCTTTAAAAACGATATATGTGCGTTAACAATATTTTTCTATTTACGAAATCGGTCGAATATTTTCAGCATAACTATATGTACAATTTTTTTTTTTAATACACGTACTCGAAAATTTCAGGGCTATTAAAAAAAGAAACAAGAGACATAAGGCCTTTTTACATTATGTTGTATATTTACGATATTGTCCCTAATAATGATTAAAAAAGATAATTTGAATAATTTTGGTAAAACTTTAATAAAATTTCTGGCGCTTCTTAAAACAATGTTGTACCGTGTTCATTCCTTTTCACAACAAATGGTGATATGCGACTATTGATTTTGCAAAATTCATAATTAATAGGAAAGGTACATATTTACATAGTTTCTTTAGTAATAACAATGTCCATTAGGTGGCGTGATACGGATATTTTTTTTAGAGGTGGGAGTTACCCATTTAAAAGAATAGATTTCAGCCGATTGGTGAATGATAAACGAAACGAAAGAAAAAAAAAGTACACAAGAAATTGTTATCTTCGCGATTCATCGTACTCGTAAGCTTACATGTAATCAGACATGTAATCAATCTACAATAACTTTTGTGACAATTAGATAAAGGAGCAATGAGCGGAAGATAAATTTAACCTATTAATGGGAAACTGTGACACCTTGTAAGGTCGTTGTCAGTTAATTATGGGGATTGCTTAAAGGGTTAACAAAGTACTTGAGAACAGTGAGCACAATGATAAATTTGTTTGTAATAATGCACAATAAGTATTATTTTATGGGATGAGTTCTTCTCCTATTTCGGTATCTCTCTGCGTTATTCGCGTCGAGATTGTTGATGAGGATTCTGAAGAATCTAATGGTAAATATTTATGTGTATCATATGTTAGAATCGTAACATTCAACTATTATTACTGACTTGTATTTTCTACTTGTTTTTATAATGTATCTCTTCGATTAACCTTTTTGTTTACAAGTCCTTTTAAGGTTATGTTGTTTATCATAACAATGTTGTGCTTGTATTATTATCTTTTTCTATAAAATTCAAATAATTTTAAATATAGGATATTTATCTATAAGGGAGTACATGAATAAATAAAATGTGTTTAAGAAGAATCGTTCGTATTTTTTTTTTTTAAATTATCTTATTACATAGAAGCTAGACTTGAAATATTTTTTTAATTTACATAATTCTTCATTTTTGTTTGTTTTATCCTTTACAAATTAAATGTAATATTATTAACCAATTTTTACAATCTTAAGAGACGCTTTCAAATATTTAATGTATGAAGATTGCTAAAAGATAATTATTAAAAGTACAAAGATCATACCTTGTTTGTATCATGATTAATTCACAGTGGATTTCGTAATCCAGGCGCAATGGCTACCAAGATGAGAGGTCGCAGAGAACCAACCAAAATAAACATGGAAAATTGCACAAATCTTACAGAGAAACAAGACTCTGTGCTTCCTTCTCAAGGGACTAGCAAATCTAGCTCTACTTCTAGAGCTAATTCTGAAGAAAATACCTATGATGATTCAGAGATAGCTGGTGCAAGCGCTTGTGCCTGTGACCAAATCAATTTCATCTCTGGAAATCCATTTGTCGAAGTGACCAAAGGAATTATACATTTATATAAGGAAAAGTAAGCACTCTTTAATTTTAAGTATCATTTAATTATAATAAACTGCAATCGTTTATGTTTGTATCACAGTATCTAATAATATCAACAAATTCTAGCAAATTAACAGATATACATCACGCAGCAGAACGTACCCAAACTATCTGCATTCTCTCAGTTCCAGCTACAATGACCTGTCATGATCTTTTAAGATTTACAGCACCTTGCCATCAAGATGTTCGACATTTTAGAATACTTAGAGATGGTAGTCCTAATCAATATATGGCGTTGATTACCTTTAAATCTGCTGTAATTATCTTTCATGAATCAAATTCTTTTTATTGTACTGATTTTTCACTGTTATAACATCAAATTTCATATGATATTTTAGAATGCAGCAACAGAATTTTATGGTTCTTTTAATGGCACCCCGTACAATTCTTTTGAACCAGACGTTATTTGTCACATGGTATTTGTATACAGTGTAGAAGTGACATATAATGCTATGCCGTTGTCTGGACACACGGAATTGCCACTTTGTCCAGTTTGTTTAGAGAGAATGGATGAAAGTGTTGATGGAATTTTAACAATTTTATGTAATCACACATTTCATGCAAGTTGTTTAGCTAAATGGGGAGATACCTCTTGTCCAGTTTGTAGATATGCTCAAACACCAGAATCATTTGCAGATAGTTATTGCATGGAATGCAGTATGTAGACAATAATTTTTTTTTATTAAAAGAGTGAAAATATCACGAAAATAGAAATTATGCAAATATATTTTAGATACTGGAGAAAGCAACGATGCTTTGTGGATCTGTCTAATATGTGGACATATCGGTTGTTCGCGGTATCACCAGGGGCATGCATTTCAACATTATCGCGAAACACATCATTGTTATGCTATGCAATTAGGAAATAACAGAGTCTGGGATTATGTTGGAGATAATTTTGTTCACCGATTATTGCAAAATAAAGATGGAAAAATGGTTGAAGGTGGTCCTACAGCAACAAAAGCTGAAGGAGCTGCAATGGAAGAAAAAGTAGATTCCGTACAGTTGGAATTTACATATCTCCTAACATCACAATTAGAAACTCAAAGACAGTATTTTGAGGATAGACTAGCACGATTAGAACAGCATTCTGTATTACAGACTACAGAACTTAGAGAAAAGTTGGGTCAGGTATCAGAAGAAAATGCTAAAGTTAAGGTAATTTTTATTAACATTTACTTGGTTTGAAAATTAAAAAGAAAGTTCATTATTTTTACTACATATTTTAGGAACAATTAGCAATATTAAGTCGGGAGAAGCAAAATGTGGATAAACGACTGCAGCAAGTTAGTAATAAATTGATACAAGTACAAGCAGAACTAACTGAAGAAAAAGAATTAAGAAAGGCATTAGAATTAAATCAAGTCTCTTGGCAAGATAAATATAAAATGTTACAAAATGAAATGACCGAGTACCAAAAAACAAAGCAAACAGAAGTAACAAATTTAAAGGAACAAGTACAAGATTTAATGTTTTATCTTGATGCTCAAAACAAAGTCGAAAACTCTGAGTTACGAGAAGAAATCGCATCAGGTCGTATAGTGATTCCAGAGACTTCTAATTCTGCTAAGAAGAACACTCGACCTTCTAAATCTCGTAAAAAACGTTGATGTTGTTCACTGATATTTTCTACAAAAAATTGAGTTTGAATCATATTTAGAAATTAAAAACTGACTTTGTACTTTTTTGATTGTATAAAATAACTCATTTTTTTTAATGATTTTAAATAGCAAGAATCTGAAAGTAAAGTGATATAGAAATTATTATTTTCGAATTAATATATTAAGTTAATGTATAAAATTTTAAATATAAATTGATGCTATATATGTATGAAGTTTGTTATATGGACAATTCCAAATTTGGTTTATTCTGAAAATAAGTGATATTGTTTCATATTTATTATCTTTTGCCAACGTATCGTTTCATATTAAGCATGGAACTATTAGATTTATTTTTAAACTTGTAATTATATTTATATTAATATTCAATAAGTTATATTGTTTTAAATAAAAGCAAATATTTTAATTTTGAAATTTCCTATTTTCTACAAAAAATACTTTAAATGAATGTGATTTTATAAATGTAAAATATATTGAATCTCAGAATAAACACATCTGCTAAAAAACAATTTTGTTTACATAAATTTTAAACTCTGAAATTAGTAAAGTTGTGCGAGTACTTGAAAATTATATTTGAAGATATACACACATAGTATTAAAATTATTACACTTTCTCTTTAATTTATCAATAAATATTCTAACAAATAATAATTCATGAAGTATCGATCAAATAATTGCATGACACATACACGTATGTATGTACATTTAAATAAACGTCACTTATGTTTTAATAAATATCATTTACTTAAAATTAGTCTTTCAGCTAGCTAATTTTTCAAATGAAAAATAGATTCTACACTTTTTAAAATCCATAACATGTTTGTCCTGAATACTTTTGCCAAATTTTTATACATTTATCCGTACTTTATCATTTGTTTTTACATTACATTTTCCATTTAACGAATGAGAAACAAACATGGTATTGGTACTTGTAATAAAAATACAAAGAAAAACTTATTTAAAAAAGTACCTCAATACATAATTTTTATTAAGGTATACACATGTTGCTGATTTATATTTTCTTTTTATGATAGTAATTAGCCTATTTTTATTCTCATAGAATACGAGTCGCTTTTAGACAATTATTAATTGCCAACACAATTTGTTGGTTCAGTTATAAAATAAAACTGATATACATATTTACATTATTTACATTGCATTCAATTAGAATACATATGTTAACTAAACGATTGCACATTTGGACATCGATGTTGGTTATGCATGAAAATAAGTTTCATTTAATGATCGGCAATATCAAAAAATTGTTATATTTATTAACTATCAACAAAATAACTGTAATTTGTTAAATAACTAATAACAAGAAAAAACTCAAAGTATAATATGGAAACAATGTATTTTTGAAAATAATGTTCCATGCAGTTTTATCGAAATTTATAGTAACGATTCGTAGAAAGTTACTTTAATAACAAAACGTTCTTCGTACAATACAACGTAATTTTAATATATTTAATATTAAAGATTATCGCTCCATCATTCATACTGCTCTCTAGAAATTAAATGATACATGACCTGCTAAATATTTTAATGTAAAACAATTAACTATTAAGACATTTGTCACAGTATCATTATATCAAATATTTCAAATCACTCACACGCTGGTTCTTGCTTGTTATTTAAGACATCATATGTTAATATTTATTACGTTTAATATATATACAAATATATGTATATCGGAGAGCAATATGAGGAACCAACATCGATCAGTCTTGGAATTAGCGATAAAATATATTCTGCGAAATACATAAATATAAAAGAATAATAACTAAGATCCGTAACTACCTTGTGATAATTAATAACGCTAATTATTGATAAGACCTTATGCGTTGTAAATTCAACACACATAAATATGGGCCTTCCAGTTCCTTCTCACATTCAATGCCAATACACAAAATTGTAATATATATGTATGCTTTGTGTAAAATAGTTATTGTAAAAAAATTTCGTACAATGATCAACACATAAAAGTGCTTAATGATTTCATAATATCGATCAGTTAGTTATTATTACCTAATAGTTAATTAGTGTAAGTTGGCAAAAAGCATTTCATCGTATAGTCTTCCTTTATGGAAGTTATTCAAATCTTCAGACATGTACCAGTTAATATTTGTTAAAAATTTCTTATTATCTTAAGTAGTTACAGTCTCGAGTCATTGTATTTAGTGGACTATATGACGAAAATTTACGAAGTGCAACATACAATGCACAATGCACAATACAACGTAAAATCGTCTTTTCCTTTTTCGCAATTAAGACAAATAAAATCCTTTATCTAATAGAACTGCTAGATATTAGCAGTTAATTCAAGTTTAAAATGTCTATATTAAAATATCTAAGAAACAATAATAGAAACGAACGAGATTTTCAAAAGATTAAGAAATACAATGTATAGATATATTACTTTTTTTGTGATATATTACTTATTTTTTTCGTTTTTCAAATGAAGAAAAAAATTTTAAATAGATAAAGGAATAAGAAGTAAAACGTTAAGATAAAATATTGCGAGATAGTATTTTTTAAAATGTTGATACTATAAGTAAACTAGATCAAAAGTCTCGTTCTTTAATTTTCGGTATTTACAGGTTCTCGTGCATGATGAATTCTGACATGTTTGTTATGATTGGATTTCGTACCGCTAGACTTTCCACAAATATGACATGTATATGGTCTGGCACCCGAATGTACTCGCAAGTGTTCTTTCAGATAATATGATCTATGAAAAGTTTTGTTGCAAACATCGCATGTATAAGCTTTGTTCTCCTCATGTTCCTTTACATGCCTTAAACAATTATATTTTCGTATGAATTGCGCTCCGCAATAGTTACAAGTATAAGGACGCACGTTTCTATGAGAATTCATATGAGCAGTATAATCACTATGCCGGTAAAACGCGCCACTGCACTGATTACACTTGAAAGGTTTGGTGTTACGGGCAGCGTGAGTCCATTTGTGCAATTGTAAGTTCCACTTAGTACTAAATGCTTTAGAGCAAACTTGACATTCATACGGTCTTTCACCATTATGAACTCGCATATGCACTGCTAAGGAAGATCGTAAATAAATACACTTACATACAGGGCATTCAACATTTTCGCTCTCTCTTTGAGCATCTGGAACGAATCTTTTATTATGAGCTCGGCGCATGTGTCTAGTCAAGCTGGCCATATGGATGAATCTTTCATTACAGTATGTACATGCTTTAGGTTTCTCATCGTGTGTTTCTTTATGCCAAGCTAACTTTTTCTTTGTATGAAAAACCTCACCACAATGACATATGTAATCTTTCAATTTCTTCTTTATGTTTAAATGATGTCTATTTTTGTGCTGTGTTAAATTTGAATATCTACGGAACGTTTCATTGCAAAGATTACACTTAACAGGTGCATTCCCAGTATGACCATTGGTATGCTCATCTAATTTCTGTTTCGTTAAAAATGCTTTGTCACAAACAGTACATGGAAATGGTTTAATTCCTAAATGTCGTTTCATGTGTAATTTGAAATTTTGTTTCCTATAAAAATACTTTCCACACTGACTACATTCTAAAGGATGTATTTTCAAATGGGCATTGAATAAAAGAACTGAAGGGAATTCTTCATGACATATCTGGCACTTGGTGCTCTCACGAATTCGTTTTGTTGTTTCTGTAATATGTACTCTTCTATGGTGTAGTTGCAATGATTTTTCACTACTAAATCTCTGATTACAAAGAGTGCAGATCACTTCAATGTTTGATGGTAGTACTAGTGTTTCAATTTTTTGATCAGCTTCTACTTTTGTAATTACATCAGATGATTGTGGTGGTTGAAGTTGGTGCAACAATGGTTGTTGATGATAAACTTGCTGAACATGTAAACCTGGTACAAAAATATCTTCAAATACATTCATACGGCCATCCAGTAACTTAATATCCTTTACTTCAGGTTGTTCTGTAGAATCTCTACTGCTACTCGGGCCAGCTTCTTTGTGCGCAGTAGTACTATGTACCCGGCGTTCTTTCGGACAATCAAACACTTCAGGGCAATGATAACACTTGAACATTCTTTTTGTAGGAGTTTTTCTATCTCGATCTAAAAATAAACTTGATGTAAAATGTGTTGCTAAAGATCTGCTATCTAATAGTGGGCCTGCAATTTCATTATCAGACCCATCGGATTCTTCCCAACTTTCACGTGCCATTAAATCATAGGATGTTGACATTCTTGATGATTCTTGACCAGCATATAGCTGAATATACGAAATAAATTTATTAATATAAATATAATTTTTATAAAAAAAACTTGTCATATTTATAAAAAATTTTCTCACAAAATATACATTTAATATTGATTTAAATCTTTCAAAGTTTAATCTAATTACACTCAAATTACTTGTTGAAATATTTACATATCTATTTAATTCTAATGTAAAATATTTATAATTATATCTGTACATACCTGCCAAGCAGACTGTTCTGTATAGCCATTGCTTTCTTGTTCTGATAGTTCACCTCTGGGTGGCATGGTTTCATCAGCTCTCATATTAATACTTTTAACTTCTTCATCTATACCTACTCCACCTTCACTACTTGCCATAGATTGCTGGCTGGTTCCGCTAACTGCTTTTTGTGAAGAATCACTTATGAATGTACTAGGAACTAAGATTTGAAGCCCATCAAATTCAAATACATTCATTGGGCCTGCATGGGCATCTTCATTTAAACTAAGAAGTTCCACAGATTGCTTTTGTATAATTGATTTAGATGAATGAAAACTCTTTGAGTCAGAGTTACTTGCAACATCACTAGATTCTGATAAATTTACATAATTATTACTTTTACTTGGTATATTATATGATTCCATTGATGTTGATTGCTGAGAATGTTGTGAATGAATAGTAGAAAATGAACTCATGTGGTCACTAATTCCAGATTGATATGCAGAATCTCCTTCCACTTTCTTCTCATTTTTGCATAAGGAAAGTTCTGATTGATCAGCTTTTATATCTTGTTCAATCAATGAACAATCGATAGGATCCTTTTCTGGTGATTCGTTCATTGCTACGTCAGTTTCTTCATCATGGTCTATACCGTTAGTATCCATATGACAAAATGAATGCACCGAAGCAGGTGAACATGGTTTACTAAGATCCTTTCTAACCCTTAATACAGAAATACCACTACTTGCAGACAGTGGAGTATGAGATCTAAAATTATCAGTATTCTCACCATATTTAATGAAAGGAGTATGTGGACTAAGTATTTCTTCAATTTCCATATCTGCCTCATCAAAATTATCTTCTGTTCCATTATTTTCATCTTCATCTTCTTCATCATGCAATGTGTTTGTATCAAAACCAATTGAATAAAAATTGAGACGTTCACTTGAACTAAACTCTGAACGAACAGAGTAAGTTCTACGTGATTTCCTTTCTACAACAGGCGATGCGGGTGCAGACAAACTGTTTTTATAATGGTATGAAAGACAAGAAGTTTTATTTTCATCATTATCTATATCAATTTCTGAAGTTTGATTAACTTGTACTTTTATATCAGATTTACAAGTGTTTTCATATTCAATGGGATTATTAGTGGTTGTTTCATGTATTACACTTTTGGCCCTTTCAGGAGAAGGACTTTTCTTTGTATCTTTACTTTTCTTTTTATCATCCGCAAAATTGGATTCTTTCTGTGTATTATTAAATTCATTCTCCATAATAGTGATTAAAAGACGTTCTAATTGTTCTACTTCTGGCTGAGCTGGGGCTTTCACTGTATCTTCTAAGGGCATTTCTGCTGAGGTACCTTCATTTTCACTTATTTCTTCTCTGTGAGGAACTTTTTCAGTAGTTGTTTTTTCTGTCACATTTTCTGTTAACATTGGTGATACTTCAGGCATAATAACTTTATTATTATCATCGTCATCTTCATATCTGTGTATATATTCCTGCATTTCAGATGATTCATAATGAATAGACTTACATTGTATGTTTGTAGTAACAACACATGACGATTCTCCATCATCAATATCCGGCAATACACTCTCATCTTTATCCTCTGTAGTGATATTGACATTACAAGTAATTGCCAATGATCTTGGAATGCTATCATATTCATTTTGCACAGTATGCGGCTCTGGGGTACTTGAACTACGAGCTTCTTCTGCCTCTTGTTCTATTTGAATTGTACTATTTTCACTTTCATTTTGCTGCATAGAATTATTTTCATTTAATAATGGAGGAGAAACTGGAAGGTTGATATCTGGTAACACTTGTTCAGACTCTTGCTCAGATTCAGGTAAAATCTCAGGTAAAATTTGTTTTGGCTCGGAATTATTTACAGGTACAGCAATGGCAGTTCTATTATTTGTTTCACCAGCCATAGTCACCACTGGCCTGACTCTACCTGTATTAGGTATGGCTGTGACTGGTGAAATCATTTGAACAGTTGGTATTTGTTGCTGCTGATACATACTATATGGATTATACAACATTTGCATCATTTGATTAGCTTGCGGAGCCATTGCGTATTGGGGTATCATCATAGTGCCATTATTTACAAATTGTTGATAACTAAATGAAGCAAATTGAGGTGGCATCACAGTACCAATAGGCGGACACTCGAAAATAGGTCCTATAGGATATGGAGATTGAGCCGATAAGTGAGTATTCTGCGCAACTTGAGGTGTACTTTGGGGTGATTGCATAGCCGGTGATGCTGGAGGTGCCGATGATGATAACTGCGTCTGTTGCACATTCGAGGAGTTAGTACTAGCTTTGATAAGAGCTTCAATGACTTGTTCTTTTGGATGAGTGTCCAAATGTCTTTGTAGGCTGATACCCTCGCGTAAATAGAGGGTACAGACAGGACAAGCCACTGCACTACCCGAAGCTCCATTGCTTGTTGCATCCATTGTGTTTGAGGTATTTTGTTTATACATTTGACTTCTCAACAATTACATTGAACACAATCAATGCAATGACATTCTCTGTAAAATATCCACGATGATGTAGTAACACCACTTTTTCCTTTTTGTAATTGACGTCTTTGCCGTTACTGCCGTTACTATCGAATTCGTCGTATCTGTCGTGATTACCTTTCTGTTCGTCTTTGCTGTCTTTTTAATTGCAGTCGTTACCACCGCCGACGCCGTCACCGCCGCCGTCGTCGTCGTCGTCGTCGTCGTCGTCGTCGTCGTCGTCGTCGTCGTCGTTGTCGTCGCCGCCGTCGTCGGTGTCGGTGTCGGTGTCGGTATCGGTGTCAGTGTTGTCGTTGTCGCCGCCGCCGCCGTCACCGCCGCTGCCGCTGCCGCCGTCGTCGTCGGTGTCGTCGTCGTCGTCGTCGCCGTCGCCGTCGCCGTCTCCGTCGCCGTCTCCGTCGCCGTCTCCGTCTCCGTCTCCGTCTCCGTCTCCGTCTCCGTCGCCGTCGTCGTCGTCGTTGCCGTCGCCGTCGTCGTCGTCGTCCTCGTCGTCGTCGTCGTCGAGGCCGCCGCCGCCGTCGCCGTTATCGTTGTAGTCGTTGCCGTTTTGATCGCCGTCGTGATGGTCGTTATGATCGTAATAGAGTGTAATCGTTGTAACCCGTAATTTAACTAATATCGTTAACACATATCGCCAATGACTGGCTGCATTTTGGGCTTTATCAGGCCTTCAAGCACATTAGAGCACGGCATATGTACGGCCGACACGTTGCACCAGGCAGTGCCCCAAAAATATCGACGTTCATGGCTACCTGGTTCGTGTGTGCGATGGAGCCAGCAAGGCAGTCGCGGACAAATCAATATCCTATTAAATCGCCAGCCTCCCCTGCTCTTATTAAATTACACTTGCACTGTTTACACACGTTTACGGTACAGCACCTTTCTCAAACCTAAGTAGAACAACTTCTTTTAAGAGCCTTTTGTTTCTCATTCGATTATCGAAACGGCATGTTTTTCGTCCGATTCCAGCCTAAAAACACAACAGAAAACAGTGACGAGTAGTATTCCACCTTAGAATGAGAACAACAAGAAGTGTTACTATGAGTAGAGCGCCCCCTTGTACACTGTTCTATTAGCTACAATGTTCTAAGGCTACCGATTATAAAATGATAGTTTCCCTTTTTACCGACCCTTTTAAATAATGTTTTGTATTTCTAAAAATATTACACTATACTTATCTAGAATTATTATATAATTTCATCGTCATTTAATTTATACATGCGTATATGATTTATATTATTTTTTACATCTAAATGGAATTTTCTGCAATTCCTGCATATTTCCTGTATCGCTTTTGTATCTTTTTGAAATTTATATTTATATTTCTTTTTTCGATATTTTACAAGGTTCAAGTATTTATTTAATATTTTATGATATTTTTTGATGAATGAACAACCTTTAATAAATCACATTATCCAAGTAATTGTTATTAATATTATAATACAGTTTAATATTTCTTTGTATGATATTATAATTGTATTATTAATGTATGGTAGATGAATATATCATAAAATATCTTTATTTTACTGTAATAAGAATGCTTCTAATTTCTTGTAATGAAAAATAATAATAATACTGAAGTAACACCGTAATTTTTCAATAATAATCGGCTCACTATATTTTATTTATCTATGGTTTCGATTAAGCATGCGCAGGCGCATATAATGTGAACATCTTGTGTTGATCACGTTGGTTAATATCTAGATCATAGATCTTACGTTATTTAATGCTAAATAATACTTATATTTACATACAATTACAAGTCAATCAATATGTAATAATTTATATTTAAATTAGAAACTATTTTTTTACTTGAAAAAATTACATGAATTAGTCAAGTTAAAAATACTGCATCACAAATGTAAATGGTTTATTTCAATTTATATTTTTTAATTTTGTTTTAATGCAAAATTGTTTTAGCATTAAAATATATGTATTATACTTTTAATATAATTACTATCGTCATTTAAGTAATGTAACTTGAATTTGAATGAGTACATATAAGACAACAACAATGAATAATCAATGGAAAAAATATTTATTTTGGTTTGCTCAAGAACATATTGATTTTCGCACAGCTGTAAGTAACTTTTTATTCGATTCATTTAATTTTGATTTGTCTGTTCCATATAATTTTTAGATTCTTTTCAGGAAATACAGTCTATTTTATCTATGTTTGGTGTAAATATTTATACCTATCCTAAATTAGAAACACATGTAAGAAAATATAATTATTACAATAATATAATTTGATATATTTATTTATGCAAATAATTTTTATTATAGCCTTATTGGATAGTTAATTTACCCTCAGAGAAGCTAGTGCACAACATTGCAAGTAGAGCAGTCTGTGTGCGATTTTGTATGGAACTATGGGCTAATAGTAAACAAGCTGAAGATCTGCATAATAAGTTAAAAACTTATTCAATTTCAGAAATTAAAAAATATGCTGGACCACATAAATCCTTTAAAGTAATAGTTGAAACATTTTGTAAACACTTTTCACAACGTGAAAAAGTAAATAAAATTGAAGTAAGTGGCCTAATTATATTATGTTTATAAATTAATAAATAAATTATATAAAATTTTAATATTTTATAATAAATATAGTCTTTCAGTTATTTACCATTGGAAGGATCAGTAAGATTAAATGATCCAGACACAACATTCTATTATATAGAATTTTATGGATTAGATCCTAATAACATTCCTAAAGAACCATATGAATTATTTTTTGGTAGATGGGTAGGTATATTATATTATATTGTACATCATATATATGTTACATTTTATGATGAAATTTTAGATTACAAGCGGACAAAGAGATTTAATTCGAAAGTTGTCACTGAAAACTAGAAAATTTATTGGTAATACATCTATGGATCCTCAATTATCATTGATAATGACTAATCAGGCACAAGTTCAAAAAGGAGATATTGTTCTTGATCCATTTGTTGGTACCGGATCTCTATTAGTTGCTGCTTCTCATTTTGGAGGATATACATTGGGTACAGATATAGATTTTTTAATGCTTCATGGGCGTACAAGACCTACTAGAATATCACAAAAGGTAAAGAATTTATTTTGCTTATGCTGAATAATATTATTAAATTATTACCAAAATAATGGCCAGATTAGAGAAAAAGATGAAAATATTGCTACAAACATGAGTCAATATGGGAAAAGATCGTACTATATTGATGTAGTTGTATCAGACTTTTCTTACCCTTTATGGCGTTCTGATATGTGTATAGATGCTATAATTACTGATCGTAAGTATTATTTTCGTTCATTACAAACCTTACTAGAAAAATCTTATTTTATATCTTTATTAATTGCAGCTCCTTATGGTATTAGAGAAGCAACAGAAAGGATAGGTACAACTAAATTAAACCCTGTGATAGAGGAACATCAAGCTTCATCTCATATACCATCAAAAATTGGTTATGATTTACCTCAAATGTACAAGGATTTACTGACATTTGCAGCCAAACATCTTAAATTAAATGGTAGATTAGTATGTTGGTTTCCTTTATTTAGGTAAGTCAAAAATTGTTTATCAATATTATAATATTTATTTTTCTAGAATAAAATACAAATTATTATTTAGAGATCAATATTCAGAGGATCAGTTACCAACACATCCCTGTTTGGAACTAGTAGCTAATTCAGAACAAGTACTTAGTAACTATACTAGTCGCAGATTATTGACTTACAAAAAAATAAAAGATCCAAAGGTATGTGTAAAAAATTATTTTATACAATTATTAGTAAAAGTATCTAAAAAGTAATTTGATCAATATTCTTAATTTTTTTCAGGAATCAGATGAAATCAGTTCCACTAACTTGATCGATTTCCGAGAAAAATATTTTGCATTACGAAATGAAAGTAGAAGAGAAAAACGAATGAAAAAAGCTGTAGAAAAAGCAAAGAATAGAGAACTTTGGGAACAGAATAATAAAGAAAATCCAAAAAGATGATTGTGATTATTTTACGTGTAACAAACATTTATTTTCCTTCAAATTCGTGTTTGAGAATATAATTTTTGTTGAACTATTTTTTTTTTCTTTCATACGCATTTTAAAGAATAAAATACATGTGCGCAAACATATAATAGGTTTAGAAGAAAAAATTCTGAACCAGGAATAAAACCATTTTTAACATTTTGTAGAGATGATTAAGAAAATAACGGACTTTTTTTCAGTAATATTATTTTTTTACTAACTGATCTTTAAAATTATTTAATTAGCAAATAATGCTTTACTGTGTTTTATACAGTAAACATCTTACTATATAAATTTACTTGACACATTAAAAGAAACTTGTCAAAAAGATCTGTATTAAATAATAAATTATATATATGCGTGTAAATTGCAAGGAATGAACAATAGTACATTTACATATATTACAGTATTTAAACATATACATACACATAAATTTGTATATCTAAACTTCGAGTTGCAATTGTCCTAGTAATCCTTCGAGTGCTTTGATATCTTCATCTGATACTTTTGATTCATATTGTTTTTCAATTTGATTAGCTGCCCATTCACTTAATTTTATTGCATCTTTCTTTTTAGAAGACGGACATTTAGGTGATGTAGCGATATTATTTGTTGCCTGTAAGTTTAAGCTTGCAGTAAAAGTGTAAGGCCACAATGAAATTTTCTTTTTTTAAAATTTCGGTTCTTACCAATAGCAAACCATACAAAGCTCTGATGTTATTTGGATTTAATCTTGCAGCTTGACAAAAGTATGCTTTTGCCAATTCCATATTTTCGAATCCACCCTAAAAACGAGTGAATATTTATTAATTTAGTGAAATTTAAATTTCGAATGTTTCTATGTGAAAAATATTACCTGAGAATATTTTATTTCTGCATATCTTTGGTAAATTAAATGACTATGTGGATTATGCAGTATAAGTTCTTCCATACAGAATGCAGCCTTAGAATATTCTTGTTCTTGTAAATATAGGTCACATAATTCATGCCACGCTTCTTGATCACTCATAAATCTGTAGTAAATAAAAAATGTAATTGATGTATTTTAATTAGAAATTTAAAATATCAAAAAAAAATATCACTTAAACACAGACTTTTTTAAATATTCTGTGAGCTCTTTAATAGCTTCTGATATTCGACCTTTTGCTTTTAATATAGCTACACGCCTTTTTCTTGGTGCTGCATTTGTTTCATCTCTCTTTACAATAGAATCCAGAACTTCTAATGCTTCATCATACCTACAAATATAATTAATTTCTTTTGTATGATATAAAGGTATGATATAATTGTTACATAACTGTTTCATAAACAATTGTTACAATTCCAAAGCTTCCAGATGCATGGCATAATATTTATGGACTCTTAAACTGCTAGGAAATGCTCTTTTTAGTATCTTAATGCAATATTCTGCTACATCATGACGAGCACAATCCAATGCAGCTATACAGACTTGTTCCAAAACCAGATATTCTATTTAAAAGTTACAAAATTATTATAGAAAGATATTTAAGATATTACAGAAAAATTTAATATATCATAAGAAAAATATTTTATGAAAAATCGATTCGTCATACTCTCACTGCCAAGTTGATCAATTTTTGCCATTAATTTGGATTCCCACAAATCAACTACATCTTTACTTCTTCGTTCACTATCTTCTCTCCATGTTCTGAACAGCTCTCTTACTTCTATATATATAAAAATTTAAAAAATATATCAAAACATTAATGAATTAAATTTTAAAATTATAAATGATTAAACTATACACTTCACTAACTCACCTCTCCATGACAATTTATCATACTGATCAGCCATTGTTGAAGCTTTAAAAAAACGACGACATAAATAATACATATAAAATTTTATAGAACGTATTAAATAATATTCAATGTATGAAATAAGTATGATCATGTGCAAACATGAGATATAAGGTTAACTAATTACATTTTAAAAGAATTACAATTTTATACAATTTGAAAAATATTTCTTAAACATCACAAATTTCATATAAACATTTTACACATATTATACAAATAATATAATACATATCAAGTATACGAATTTGCGAATACATTGTATGTTCTTTGTTATAACCTAAATAAATGAAAGACCAAATATCAAAGAGTATGTGTTAAACTAACGAAAAAAATAGTAAAATAAAGTGTAAAAGAATACAAAAACAAATATGTATTTAAATGTTAATAACCATTAGCTGCAGTACACAAATTTGACACAAATTTAAAATTGCAGTGTAATAATTCGTGCAATGAGACTTTAGAACATAAAATATTACAGGTATTTCAAACTTACGTAAAATTAAAAACGAGTTTATAATAAAATATTGACTAAAATCAATGTACACGTAGCCCTAAATTAAATCGATCATGTATAATACACAGGTACTTCGAACGAATTCGAAGAGGGATCAGAAACTAATTCAAGGCTACATGGGCAATTATTCAGTAAGAAATTTGAAATGCACGTCATCTTTTTAAAATCATAAAATAAATGAAAAGTATAAGAAATGACATGTAGGGTATAGCGTGTTATAAAAATATGCAAGTTTTTATTGTTATCATCGTTTTTGTTATCACGTTGCTGTGTTAAAGAAAAAATAATGAAATCGCATCAAGCGTGCGAATAGCTGAGAACATTGTTTTTTAAATAAATAAAATTTTTAAATAATATTTTAAAAATACTCAAAATATTATAATTGGTATATTAATTGCATTTATACTTTATGAAATATGAATTATCGCGAATAAACAAATATTTGTTTGTCAATAGAGATATAACGATATAAATATTATTTATGCACGTGCTTGATAAATGCAATAGGAATGTAATTTTCAACTTATCAAAGCTACGTTTCATTTAATCTTTAAATATTCTAATTATATTTTTTTTTTTTTCCTCACAGCTGATTTGACAACATACGTACATATGTATGCTTTGAGAATACTACACTTTGACATTTATGTATATGTCGAGTAAGTTTGCTCTACTACTAGCGGAAAATTTTCAACTAATGATTATTTTAAAACCGAAAGAATAATTTTATTCGAATGTATAGGATCAACGTTCGAACATCGAAATTGAAATTGCAATCAGTTCAATTCGTATAGTTCCATTCGATAAAATAGAGAACGTGTCAGAGACGCTTGGACGCCATGATGGTAGGTGGAACCTGTTATCACTTATCCACTGATCTGTCTTTTCAACGAATTTAATACCGTGCAGTTTAAGTTTTGCTTTGCTATACACACTTTATACACAGTAGTTAATTTAAAAAAATGTTTCAGGACGGTATATGTGATACTGCTGACATTTTAAATAACGTTCCTCCCAAAAAGGTACATTAATTTCATTCTTGTTTCTTTTTCTATATTATACTAAATAATATTTAATAGGAAATTGAATTCATTTTCCGCGCTTGAAATTATCGTTTGCATTTTGTTAATTTTATCGTTCTAATTATGGGACTTTATATTGCAGACAATTCATACTGACAATGTAGACCTCTCTGACAAGTCATTACAAGTAGATATTTCGGATGCTCTTAGTGAAAAGGATAAAGTAAAATTCACTGTACATACGACAACTACATTGCCAGAATTTCAAAAGCCAGATAACCTAGTTGTAAGGCAACACGAAGAGTTTGTATGGTTACATGACCGATTTGAGGAAAATGAAGAGTATGCTGGTTATATTGTATGTTTATCTGCTTTCTTCTCTGTACTGTATAATTGCAATTTTCCAATAATGGACTGGAAAAATATATTTTTTAGATTCCTCCTTGCCCACCACGACCAGATTTTGACGCATCTCGTGAGAAATTACAAAAACTTGGAGAGGGTGAAGGTAACATGACACGTGAAGAGTTTAATAAAATGAAACAAGAATTGGAAGCGTAAGCTATACATATAGATATTAAAATATATTTCAGTTATGTTAAAATTATAAGTTTACATATTTATATATTTACAGTGAATACCTGGCGACATTTAAAAAAACTGTTGCAATGCACGAGATGTTTCTAACTAGACTGGCACATCATCCAGTTTTTCGTAATGATCATAATTTAAGAGTGTTCTTGGAATATGATCAGGATCTTTGTGTAAGAGGTAAAATTCATATTTATCTTTAGAAAGAAACTTTCGTATTATGTAGCATGAATATAAATTTTTCGTTTCTTTCAGGAAAAAATAAAATGGAAATGTTTGGTGGTTTGGTAAAGTCATTTTCTACTACGACAGATGAATATTATTTGTCTGCAACAGTGAAAGATGTAAATGATTTTTTTGATCAAGAAATGTCATTTTTACAAACCTATCATCATAATTTAAAAGAAGCAACAGCTCGTTCAGATCGGCAGACTGCCAAGCACAAAGACGTAGCAGATTCATATATTAAAATTTCCACAAATCTTTTGCAATTAGCTACAACTGATACTGGTAAATTGGAAAGATTTTTAACAAAAATAGCAGAAATGTTCGAGAAGTTAAGGGTAAGATTTATTTTAAGGTTTTTTTAGTTTATTTGATTTATTTCTTCATATTATTTATACTTATAATGTTGTAATGTAATAGAAAGTAGAGGGACGAGTAGCATCTGATGAAGATTTAAAATTGTCAGACACTCTGCGTTACTATATGAGGGATACAGCTGCAGCCAAACGGCTTTTGTTTAGAAGATTAAAAGCTTTACACGCGTATGAATCTGCAAACCGTGCTCTTGAAAAAGCTCGTGCCAAAAACAAAGATGTTCACGCTGTAAGTATATTATGTCAAACATATTGTAATCATATTATTGTGATATTTGTAACAAATGGGTTACTTCAATCATCAAATATAGTATGTATATATATGTATATGTATATGCATATGCATATGTATATGTATATACTATATATCTAACTAAGGATTTAATTTTTTTGCTCATCAAGGCAGTGGAAGTTGCTGAGGTGTGTTTTTTCCCATTTGTATGTTTGCCGCCTTGTTGTAGTGCATAATTTAAACATCATTTTTCTACAAAACTAAGCTGCATTACTTTTACGAGCAATGTATAGAAATATTTTCACAAGGTTAATATAGTCATCATGTATTGGAGAAAAAGGGAGAGATCAAAATTAATGTGAATGTATTTTAGATTATTTAATTAAACATGCATGAAATAAATTTGCATGAATGTTTTTTTCTTTATTTAATTTAAAAGGGAAGAATATTAAAAAATACTACAATAAAAAAATGTTGAAAAGGCATATTTTATTAATACAATTGTGAAAAATACATGCTATGTAATTATTCAAAATATTGCATGTTTTTTAAATAATACCTTTATTAAAAAAGATTTACGAAAGTGTTTGAGATTGGTAATGTTATGTATTTTTATGGAGTATATAATTATTTTTGTTTATTTAGGCGGAACAAGCTCAAACAGAAGCCTGTGAAAAATTTGAGCAAATGTCAGAAAAAGGAAAAGAAGGTAAAAAAATAATACACATGTATCTTTACGTCTTACTTTAATAAACAATTACAATGATGTAAATAACGTATAAATTTTTATTATAGAATTGACAGATTTTAAAACGAGGAGAGTAACTGCTTTTAGAAAGAATCTGATTGAATTAACTGAACTTGAAATAAAACATGCAAAAGTAAGGATACTTTTATTCTATTTTCACATATAATTGTTCATTGTTTTAAAAATATTTCCGTTTACAGGCACACGCGGAATTGCTCAAAAAGTGTTTAACTGTCTTACGAGAAGAGTGATCCAATTTTATAATTTTTATTGTGAAGATTACTGTGTAATCTATATGAAGATAACAATCTATTTAAAATTATAGCAATGTAATGGTATTGTAAAATATATATTTTTTGTTATCTAGATTTATATCATCTGAAAAAAAATCGTATCATTGATTACAGGAAAACACCATATAAAATTAATTTGTATTGTTTAATTAATTTTTAAATTATGAAAATTGATGTGTATATGTTATAATTGTTTATGCTTAAAAAATAGTTACTTCTTTTTATATCGTTTTTTTAAAAAAATTATTTCATACAAAATAATATACTGGCTCTTATTGAGTTCTTTTGTAGGTTTATATTAATCTATTACCAGCTACAAGATCTTTTCCATTTTATACATAATAGTGTATTTTAGTGAAGTAGAAAATACGAAAGTGATTAGGAAATAAGAGACTCGTGATGTGAAAATAAGATAACTCAGCACCATGTATATATATATTTTTGAAAAAAATTACCTGCAAAAAGTTGAACATTTTATAAAAGTCACAAAATGCAAATATCTAACAAATATTAAAACTTTTATGTATACAAAATGTTGAAACATTAAATACTGTAGAAAACGCTATAATAGAAACTTATAGCGTTTAGCAATTATATTGATGTTTTATATCGATTATTTCGTTTTTTATTTTATTATTAATTATTAAGAATATTAAGATATATCTTTATTTAAGGGATCTTTTATTTCCAAAATTTATCACATTTTGTGAAATGTATGTAAAATTTTTGAAAGAAACCCTGAGGCTTAAAACAATGGAGCGATTGTTTGTTTCTGTAAACAGCGATAAAAGAAATGTTATTTCAAATAACATATAGATTAATATGTCAAATCAATTTACAAAATTTTGTTTATTCAATAAAATTACATAAATATAATTATGATTAAAGGAATCTTGAGATTAGATGATTAAATATGATTTGATTACGGGCATTTATTGATAGAATCGTCAAAGTTTGCCAAATATAAAAATCAAAAGGGAATAAAAATAATTGAAACGAGAAAAGTAAATATGCAGATAAAGATTTATGATTTTATTGATTTGAAATATTCTCGATATTGCAAACTGAGAAAATCGTCGAATAAAATTTATTACTTAAATTCTTAAGGATTAATTTAAAGCATCGTCATAGTGATCTATATGCCATTTTAATTTAATATTGATAAATCATATATCTCAGAATTTCAATTAGATTGTTAGTCATTCACGCAATGATTTTCATCTTAAGTTATCACATATATGTATATTAAAACATAAATTTTGCGTATATCGTTTTGTATTATTTTATATCAAAAAAGATTGATAACAACCCATCTTTAATAAATATTTCACGGGGTATATTTATTGTTACACATCGAATGTTTATGGGATAATAATATTGAATCTTTTTGAAGGTTTTATACCAATGAATGCTAAATGAATCTATATTTTTTTGACTAGATTTTTGCTCTTACGATAGGATGTTTCTTAAATCAAAAGAATTCGTTTGTTAGCGGTGATCAATAAGTAAGAGAATTCAAAACTAAATTAAAAACTCTTAATTTAATTCTGTATTTTTAATAGAATGCTGAAAAAAAGTTAAATTTCTAGTTTACACTATGTGGTGTAAAAAATCAATCTAAACTAAAGACTATACCGCATCTATAATATACACATACATAATAAATATACTCGTATGTTTAATTTTGTAATAAATTTAATTTTAAACATTTCGAAATACTCGGTTTCTTTCCTTTTTTTTTTTTTTTTTTTTTTAAGCCGAAAAGAAGAAAACGAAATAAATACCAAGAAGACTGTTTTCCTTTTCTTCCGAATGCTGAATTTAATTATCCGATTCGTCGTGAATAAGGAGAAAATATTTGTCAACGAAGTGTATACTTGCGAGATTTAAGAAGATAATAACAAGGCTCACCTGCTCTTCTCCCGAAGATAATGCAACCTGGTTCTTAACCAGGGATATCCTGGCGTTGTTCTCCTCTGAGGTGCAAAAAAATGAGATCCAGAAAAAGGGACGCAGGGATAATGGTACAATTTCAATATAGAATCTCTACCTGTTATATTTCATCAATCCACTTCCAACAACCTGAAAGGGACAATCGAAGACTGATCAGTCCCCTCGTTGAATCGTTACTCTTTCCTCTCTTCGTTCTCCTCGAGGATCTTCAACTCGAGCCAGAGACGATCGGTCGTGAATCGAACCCGGTTCAAGGGATCCGGGGATCTTAAGAAGAAAAAAAGAAAAAAAAAAGAAAAAAAAAAATTGAGAACTCCTAAGAGCGCCAGTGAACGCTATCTCGGGCTAAAGGATTCTGCAACTTTATTAAGATTCGTTGAAGATTTCCCCCCCGAACGAACTCGTCCTTGGTGTTTCGTCAGATCACAAGGAAAACCATTGAGAGAGCAGTGCGATCGTTCTCTCGTTTCTTCTCGGTTCTCTTTGCTCTTTTTCTTTTTTTCCCTCGTTTGGCGATAGACGTCAAAGCGGAAGTAAAGCCGGCAGAAAACTCGCAGCATTTTCCACGTTGGTTTACGAACGAACGAAAAACTAGTTCCTCCCTCCGCGAAAGAGGGAACGCTTCGCTAAATGTTTATCGATCGGCTTTACTTGGTTTGACACGGTCTGATGAAACTGTTTCGTACGGATATTCACGTACGTTCACGAACAAACTTTCTTCTCTACGCTCTCGACGAGCTTTTAATTGAAACGACTTACCGCAGATGCTTATTGCCATATTATTGCACAATCAATGAACTAAGAATTCATCTTTCACACGGTCTGGGGTCCTCGCCGTACAGGCAAATTTTGTGAAGCAATTTCTCCTTTTCGTCGAGGTGCTCTTTCTCACATTCGATCGACGTTTCATATAATGTATATATATATATTTATATATTTATATATTATATGCATATGTACCGTTAATACACGTAAATCTTCTCTTGCTCCTGAAACCGTCTACAAACGAGCTGTATAATTTGCTTTATAATTAGGACGACGTTAGTTGGTCTTTTATAATAATCAGACTTATATTACACGCATATGCAATCACGCACGCAGCAACACGCACGTGCAGACTTCGGAAACTGAAAGATATTGTCCTTATCGAAGACCTTAACGAAGACACAATTGCTACGGTGGTTCGGAGATTAGGTATATGTATTTCTATATTCCTTTCATTTTCCTTTCCTCTCTCCCTCTTCTTCTTTTTTTTCTTTTTTCCCCTCCTTCGAGTCCTCTATCTCTATATTCGTGGTTTATGAAAATTCGACAGAGTGTAATACACAGAGACACTAAAGACTCGATATTTTATATTGTGGATTTTTATTAAAATTCAGTTTCAACGGATCTTGCGAATAAATGAGAGGGCACAATTGATCGACAAGAAAAGAAAAAAGGCGGGTGAACAGCAACGTTTTTAAACAACGTAGGAAAGTTATTTCCCCGTTTTTCTTTTCTTTCTTCGTGGTTCACTCACCGTGTGTTTGCATGTGTGTACGTGTACGTGCCTGTGTTCCCAGTTACGCAAAAAAAACGTTCAATTAAAAAAGTGTGATAATTAAAGAGAGAAACAACGAATCAAACGGCTCTCGACTACCTCGATGAAACCTTGATGCCGATCTTTAAGTTCATCTTTCACACAACGACGAAACTCAACTCGGGCATCGTTGATGCACAATACAGAGTACGGCGACGCTGAAGTAATACAGAGATTTTCTATGGCAGATACACTATATCGATGTACTGGAGACGTACACACGTGGAACGCGTGAAAATTCCGCGACCGAATTGTTTCCAAGTATTAAAGTCTTATCGTTTAATTATAATCCTACTGATCTTACGTCTCTATTAAACGTGTTGCTTAACTTCGAAAGAGATCAAGGGCCATCAAATTTCTCGTTCGCTCTCTATTTCTCTTGCACGTGTTTCGTTTACCCTCCGGATAAGATTCAGAAAACGAGACTGGCGATCGAAGAATGAACTCTCAAACGTTCCCCTCGGTCGCTCGATCCTTGTACGAACGCGTACAATGTCTTCCTCGATAAATCGCGATAAATCTGAGTTATTAAACGATTGACCAGTTTTTTTTTCAGCTCTTTCTCTCTCTCTCTCTCTCTCTCTCTCTCAAAATACATATCTCGATGCGTTCGAACGGGATTAAATTAATAAAAAGAGGGGAGGAGGAAGGGAGAGACATAAACACGTTCCTCGAGTAATTTTCGTTTTGCGAGTAATTTGCGGAAACGAGTGAATGAATCGATCGAATCAAGAGTTCGTGTGTTCCTGCCTTCTTTTATTATTACTTTCTCCCCTCAGACCTCGTCTCCACGTTTCTTTGTCCAATCGATAGCGGTGTCACGCGATACGCACGCGATTCTGTTCACGTGAATCGTTTATATATAAGGAATAAGAAATTAGAATAAGAAAACTTCGACATATATGTATATATATATGTGTATGTGTGTGTGTATATTATTATACGTACTTTATATTATGTAATATAAATATATTATATTTATAATATATTTAGTATTATACTATATTTATAGTATAATATATAGTGCGTATGTTACTATACGTACTTTAAATTATATAATATAAATATACTATATTTATAGTATAATATATAGTACGTATATTATTATATGTACTTTATATTATATAATATAAATATGCTATATTTATAATATATTTAGTATTATACTATATTTATAGTATAATATATAGTACGTATATTATTATACGTGCTTTATATTATATAATATAAATATACTATATTTATAATATATTTAGTATTATACTATATTTATAGTATAACATATAGTACGTATGTTACTATACGTACTTTAAATTATATAATATAAATATACTATATTTATAATATATTTAATATTATACTATATTTATAGTATAATATATAGTACGTATATTATTACACGTACTTTATATTATATAATATAAATATACTATATTTATAATATATTTAGTATTATACTATGTTTGTATTATAATATGTAGTACGTACATTATTATACGTACTTTATATTATATAATATAAATATACTATATTTATAATATATTTAATATTATACTATATTTATAGTATAATATATAGTACGTATATTATTATATATTATATAGTATGTATATTATTATACGTACTTTATATTATATAATATAAATATACTATATTTATAATATATATAGTATTATACTTACTATTATATTATATTAGTACGTATTAATATACGTACTTAATATATGACACACACACACACACACATATATATATATTCAGAGTTTCTACAGTACGCAGATTTGTAAAATCACAAACAGTTGTAAAATCGAAATGAAACGTTTTAGCCCCTAAAGCAGGTCTCGTTACGTCAAACGGTATGGCAGTTCCTCGGTTGCCCTGGATTTTATCAAACATCTCCCGCTGTACGTTTCTACGTATACAACACTTGTCGTTTTTGATCCCTGTTTTTTTTTTTTTTTTTTTTTTTTTTTTTGTAACCTTTCATCCGCATTTTAAGTTCCTCGGCTCACGTGACTCCTTCCATACATTCCGTTCTCCAAAATCGAACTCTCCCCACTTTCGGCGACAGAGGTTTCATTTTCTCGCGACACGTTGAAACAGATCATCAAGTCGAAAGTGCAGACGAAATGTTGGTAACAAACTGTACGCAAACAGCCTCTACGGAGAGTCGAAAAGTTGCGTAAGAAAAAGAAAGAAAAGAAAGAAAAGGAAAATCTCTCGAGCCTTCTTTTCTTCAACGCTCGAAAAGGAAACTTCTTTCATTGCTCGTGGCTTGTTTCGAACGAAGGATAATCAAGCATGATACACACATGATGCTTTATATTACACGAACACACCTTGGGATGGATCGACTGAAATTTTGGCAGTTTTCAGAATCAAACGATCGGAAAGTGAGTCGATATATGTCGGAGATGGATTGCGACGCGCTTGCCTCTTACGCTTCTCAACTTTGTATCATTTGCCTCTGTTCGTACACTCGCGAATATGTAACACGCGTTACATAAAACAAATTCTCATTCTCTGAGGAACAACAGAAGGAATTATACCCGCGAACAGTGATTCTTTCTCAGCGATGTGTTTGCGCGTTTCGTTGTAACAATCGATCTCAATCGCAACGAGTAACACAAGAAACGCACACGTGGAATATCGAGATCGACCACGCGATTACAGGTTGCATGTGTACGAAACTACAAAAGGGTAGGCTAGATTCGCGCCGGATAACGTGGAATTGAAACGTCCTGAGAGGTGATTAATTGCGAGAACGTGGAATGAGAATCGAGCCGGAAGGGCCGAAGGTTGTTAAAACGTGTCTGTGTATGTGTGTGTGTGTGTGTGTAAAGTATCCCGCGAATTCGTTGCGATATTCGGTAACATCGTTCGCCATCTCTTTTTCTTTGAAACTCTGATTCACCATCGGCCGCCTTTTCGATCAACTCGCGCCTGTTGCTGTTCAACAACTGGCTTGTCGGATACATTCTGTGCCACAACGTGCAACTGTCTTTCACTCATCGTTCTGAATCTGGCTCTGGTTCTGGTAATTCCCTCGAGAGGAGATAAATCTAAATTGACATGATTGCCGCATGGTTTCGTATTGCTATCGAAGAATATCGATGATTATAGTTCTTTCTTTCTTTCTTTCTTTCTTTCTTTCTGCCTTCCTTCCTTCTTCTTTTTATCGAGAAACGATTGGTGTGCCGCCGGTTTTCGAAAAGACTTCAATATGTGTGTGTGTGTGTGTGTGTGTGAAAGCAAGAAAGAGTTCGCAGTTTATATATGTATATATATATAAAAACATGACACGATCACAGATCTTTTGGTTTTCAAAATATGTAGTTTAATTTAATGACAACGTCGTTACGCCGGTGAAAACAAGTTATGAACGACGCGAAGAACAGAAGTCAAGAACGTGCACTACGAACGACAAGATCTCTATTCTTTTTTTTTTTTTTTTTTTTTTTTATAATCGCGTACATAAAATTTATTGCACTTTGATTCGTTCCCTTTGGTGGATCAACTAAAGACATGGGTCCAACTTCTATCACGATCGGACGCGACTGTCTCGCGTCTGTGATTTTTTGCTCGCGCGTTTCGTTTATGCTTATTATATATATAATAATAAATATTTATTAATATATATGTACGTGTGTATAATAATTATTATTATTTATAATAATAAATATTTATTAATATATATATAAATAAATATATATATATATATATTACTAAAACATTTTTAAATAATTATAAAATTATATTATTAAATTATTAAATTATTCGACAATTATACTATCGATTCTTTCTCCCCGCGCGCGAGCAAGCATGACTGGCAATTGTTCGAAATTATTATCTGATACTTCTGCATAGAGGAAGAGGCAGATCGGACGAAGTTGGATACAGGAGAGAAGGGGCGAAATAGAGAAAGAGAAAGAGAGAGAGAGAGAGAGAGAGAAATTACGATTACTCGCGAGTGTAATTTGTGTGTAATTTCGACCATGCGTTGATGAACACGTGGACACTACCATGAAAATCTCGTACGTCGGAATGATCCAGCCGGCGGCAGCCTCGGCGATAAAGCAGAAAAGAAACAGTCGAAGAAGATGAAGATGAAGATGAAGAGGAACGCGAACGGAACTCGACGATTGTTTTCGAACGTAAAACTGAAGAGGAGGAAGAAGATAATGATGATGATGATGATGGAAAAGAAACAGAAATAGAAAAGGGCTGGAAAAGGAGGAGACGACGGGGTCGGAGGGGGAGGCGGGAGGTGGGAGGTGTGACGATGAGTCTCGGCGTTTAAAAGGGAAAGAAGGAGAAGGAGGGTTAAAATCGCAGAATAGTAGCCTATCTATCACAAACGGAAGTAACGGTATAATAATAATTAATGGACATATCGAAGAGAAACGCTTATCGCGTTAAAACGACCTCTATCGCAATGGTGACAATTAGTACTAGCAATTCACAGAGATTTTTCACCGCGGCCGACGTCTTGCGGCGCTGTATGGCAGCCATTTTGTCACCTGAAACAAAGTTCAAATTAATTGCAATTAGCGAAATTTGTTTAGAGAGATTTATACGTGCGTAACATACATATATATATATATATTTTTATGAATTAATTTGTTCAAAGAGATTTGCACATGTGTGTAACATATCAGTCGAAACGAGATAACACGCTGGGAGAGAAATTGAATTTCTCTCGCGCAGAGAGAGGTCTTCGCGTGAAAGAAAGAAAGAAAGAAAGGAAGAAAGAAAGAAAAAAAAAGGACGATTAATTATCCTATTGTGTCTGTAGGGTAGGGAAAAAAATTTGTTGAATTGTTGTGTACCTTCTGTGACAAAGACATAGATGGATGCCGGCTTGGTATTCGAGGCGCTGCACGTATAATTGCCTGTGTCCGATTCCACCGCATGGTGAATCGTCAGCCGACTTTGAGTCGAACTGGAATCGGTTTGTACGGTTACGCTGCTGCCTCGCGTAGTATCGTAATTTATCATTCGATTATTGTGATACCAGAAAACGTACTGCGGCGGTGTTGGACTCTGCAAAATCGTAAAAAACACATGTATTGCGCGCAGAGACGATCGCCGAGATCGTTATTCTCGCGATCTCCCTCCGAGACGATTGTTGCTTGGGTAAATTATTGTCTCAGGAGGGCCATTTTCGTTGCCCCCTTCTTTTGTTAAATCTAATCTATTGTGATATTTATTATTAATCTATTATTGTATTATTGTAATATATAATATTGTAATCTATTATTACAATATTATATATATCTGTAATATAATATTGTATTCTATTATTGTATTATTGTAATATATAATATAATAATAATATAATAATTTATTATTATATTATTATATTAATATTAATAATCTATTACTATATTATTATATTAATATTAATATTAATTTAGTTATTATATTAATATTAATAATCGATTATTATATTATTATATTTACTATTAATCTACTATTATATTATTATATTTATTAAATCTAATCTTATTATTGAACACTGAACGTGTTTTTTAAGTGATCGTCAACGCTACAATCGGTCAGTTTATTTTTTTTTACGAAATAAATATCAAAAAGGTAATTGCCGATTTGATACGGGAAACAATGCACTAAATAAAATAAAAAAAATTACATTTTCCATTTTTTTTTTTTTTATTTTTTTTTTATATGAAAGCACGTAGAGTTTTAAATCGAATTTTTGAACCGGTCGTTTGACGATCGTACGTTTAGTATTAAACTCGTAAAAAATTGTAAAACAGGGTTGTCAAATGAAAACAGATTCCACGAATATTTCAGAGTTTCACGAAGCCCTAATTTACGCGTGCCCCATTTAATTTTTCTGACGATCGAAATGTCATTTCAACCGCGTCCCATCGGTGCATTTTCCATCGATTCTCGATATCATCGGGGGCCAACGAAAGTCGTCTCGCCGTCGTCTGGCGTAATTGTCAGCCGAGATAATTGTCAAAACGACACGCACCTCGGTGTTTAATATTCTCCCCACGGACGCGAACGAGTGTACATTATACACGGTGGGCCAAAAAAAAAAAAAATCACGAAAATAAATTTGCAACCTTTTCCCAACTAAATTTCTTTCTTTACAAATTCTTAAAAAACACACTGAAAAAGATCGCGAACTTGAATTAAAATCTAACTGACAAAATTAATTAACGAAAGTTAGTTCCCTTTTTATATTTCGATATTCGATTAAAAGACACGCACATAGTGGTGGGAAGAAATCTATTTTGGCCCGCTCTGTACAAGTATCTCTCGTTATTCGCTCGCGATGAACGAAAAGGAGGAGGGCGAAAGAAACATCGAAGTGGAATAGAACGTCGAACGTTCAACGAGCGGACGTGCCTCGACGCCAGAAACGCAAATGGTTTTCTCGATTTCGTCGTGGGACAGTTTCACATTGGGATCGTTTCGTATTGTTTCGAACGTGTGTGAACGTATGTGTCGTGTCGATCACGTCACCGTGTTATTTCCGCCGCGAGTTCGTGCGCACGAGAGATTGTCTTAAGACGATATATAACGTACTTATGAATAGCGTATCTTCTCACAGGGTGCTTCCCTCAGAAGCCATATTGCTTTCTAGTTAATACCATCAATTTGGCGAGGAAGAAGTTTCTTCGATGCATTTCCTCGGTATCGTCATGGATAGGGGGAGTGATATAGGCGAGTCTAGAACGGCGACAGACCGTGGTTACAGCAGATGGTCTTTGACGACTGATAATGAGATGCATGTACGTTTGTAAGTTCGAGTGTAACAAGTATATATAACTTTGGAATCGTGATCTATAAAGGATTCGCATATTATACACATGGACTGGTCGCAACAACAGTATCTCAGCCTATTTGGTTGTTCCGAACATCTTCGTGGTGCATCTGACCCGAAAGGCTGGCCAAAACTATTATAACAATTTCATTTTAATATATTACTAATAATTTTCTATCAATTAGAATTAATAAAATTAATTTTAACAATGCATTTTCATATGTTACAGTGTTTTACATTCTGTTTTAGCATGGCGTAATTTTAAAGAGAAGTGAAATATACATATTAATTAAAATTAATAATAATATATTTTAATTCACCTATTCTTCGTAGTCACCTTTTCTGATGAAATGCCGAATATTTATATAGTTTAGGCTTCAATTCTTCAAGAGCTGAGTGCAAACGCTCAAGCGTTAAAATTAAATGGAAATAAACAAAGTATTCGAATGTTATAATTTCTCGAGTCACTTTCGAGAAGACAGACGAAAGCGAAAGGAGAAAAAGGTTGGTCGAATGACTTTACACACTCATCTTTACGTCCTACAATTACTTTTATCGCAGCTCTGAAACACTTCTTTGACGCAGACTGTTTTTTCCCAGACTCTTTCTCCCTTTCAGAGCGCGAAAATTATTGACGTTGAAGGCTTCTCTCGGCTTCTCATTGAATGAAAGATTTTTTGCAATTTACCTGCGTAAATTTACACACTTAGGAGCAAAGTTAAGTCGTTTTACTTAAAAAAAAAAGAAGAAAAAAAAAAGGAAAAATAAAAAAAAAAGACTTTTTGGCCAAGACTTTTCGGGTCACTGTGCGACGATTTCCTGGGGGAAACGCGCCATCCAGTGTAACCACAGAAATACTCCACCACGGTCCCTTTAGATTCGACACATTTTTTTCAAGACGCGCGCGATTTTCCACAGTTTCTTGCAGCCGGGCAGGACGCGGGTTGGAGAAAAAAGCCGGCGCACTTTATTTTCGTTTTCCCGATAGTGTCGAGTTTGCAGCGGGCGGCCGGCAATGCCCGCTTTAAATGCACTTCCACTCTTGTATCCGCGACTAAGCTGTGCCCATTCTGCCCACAGGATTTTTTTTCCACGTTCTACGCCGCCTATGAAGGCACACGCATACATACACACATTCAACGTTCGCCGCGTGCGTGCAAGCTGTACGGTTTCCATGTGCCTTCGTTAAGCGGATGGACTGGCTCGGCGTGCCTTTATTCACGGTCGTTCCCCCGGTGAACGGGGGAACGCGACACGATTATTTTCACGTATCAATGGCGGCGCTGATATAAAAATTTTCGCGGCCGACACGCGCTCGCGCGCGCGCGTGTGTGTATGTGTATGTGTGTGTATTTATTTTATGAAACCCGTAGCGGCGACGCTGGAAAGGCTGGCACGAGAGTGTTGCTCGAGGAGGGAGAGAACGGGGACGCGGTCGCTTGGCACCGAGGCTCTCCCGTACGTAAAAATTGAATAACGCTGCATTAATCATTTCGAGACGTTGAAGAATGGGGGGATGTTTATTGCGCGGCAGTCTATGAATGAGGCCCGATTGAAACGAGGTTCTTCTCACCTTTTCTATTATGCATACGAGATTTATAATGGATCCTACGTCGACGTGATGCTCGCCGCTTCCTAATATAAATGCTTCTGGTATAACTATGTTTAGATTGACAAAGTGTGATAGTATCCCTGTACTCCTCGCGACCTGCAAAGAAAAAATTAACAATGCCACTTGCGCACACACACACATATATATATATAAATAAATTATTAATATGTATTACTGTGATATTGCTATGATATAATACATAGGTAATTATATTTTAATGTATTCCCATGGTATATTTATAAATTTATATGTTCATGTAAAATATATAAATTAATATATATATATATATATATATATATATATAAATATTGTATATATATATATATGTAAAATATATAAATTAATATATATATATATATATAAATAATGAAATAATATATAAATAAATAAATTAAACTATTATAATTAATATGTTTACATTTAAATGTATTATTACACGTTAATATCTATCTTTTTTTCTAAATTTATATATATATAGAAAGGGTCTACTGGCCGACGTTTGTTTTCGCTACACGCATTTTCGAATTTAGGATGTCTATTTTATATTTCCTCGAGAGAATACATCTCTAACCCGATTATATCGAGCAACTTTTGCTGAGATACAACCGAGGTTGACAGAGAAACAAGGAAAATAGAAAACGCTTAAAATTTAAAACGATTCGCTTAAAACGAGAGGCCGTTTGACGCGGATATCGTCTGACTTTAAAGCATTATTCTACTTGAAGTAGTTCGCGTCGCGCATATAGCGAACGCCCGGCGAAATTTAATATTACAGATATTGATATTTTCGATTGTCGGTAAAACAGTGATGCAACGACACACTTTACGGAGTTTTAAATGGTACGAGGAATGTTACCTGCGTTTGTCCGCAACGAACACGTGACACTGTAGAAAATCTAATATAAACTTCTAGGATGCGGTCAGAAATTGAGTAAGAAAATTCTCATTGGAATCGAGGTTAGAAAATTATCGTCGAGACTGAGGTTAGAAAATTCCCGTCGAAATTGAGGTTAGAAAATTCTCATCAATTTTCAATCGCTGCTCTTTGATGTTAGTTATTAATATCAACTGATTAATATATATCTGAAATACGATCAGAGAACACGATGTAAATCTTCTTCGTAGTATAGGGTGGTCGCTGAACGACTGAATGTTACAAAACAAAAATAACTTTTACAAATACATATGTTTATTAAACTTTCTACTATTTTATTTGGAAATATAATTAATGGATTTTAAATTAAATTTAAAAATTAATATTAATATAAATATTAATATATAAATTAATATTAATATAAATTGATATAAAAGTTCTATTTGAAATGAATAAAATTATTAAATTAAATCAACGATTAATGAAATGACAAAAAAATGTAATTGGAATAAATTTTATAATTGATAAAAAAAAAAGAATCCGTTGTCATGATGATTTTTCGCAAACAAAAAATTATTCAATTATGAAATGGAAATATTCTATATTTCATTTCAACAATATCAATATAAAAAAATTTATCGAAATATTTAAATTTGACGATATTTAAATTCACGAAATGACTTTTTTCAAACCCGTCGGTTTTTCAGTGGCCACCCTGTATAACGTAATCAGATGCTTATTATTCGAACAATGAAACGAAACGCACGGTAAGACGGTGTGCGTGATTCGAGGAGAGCCAGTCTGTAGCCCTCGAGTAGAAAAATAACAAGTTCGTCTAAACATCTCATTTATCTGCTCTCGCGAATTTGCTTTTCCCGAGGTCTCATTAAAATCGATTCGTTTCAAGGGTCGCGAACACGGCGCTGCTGCCACGACGAGAGAAAATCCATAGCGTCGCTGATTTCGCCATGGAGCTCTTTCGTCGAGGTATAAATATGTACGTCCGTACGTATAGTCAAAATGTTCGCCGAATTTATTTGCAAAAATTACTCGTCCAATGAAATAAACGTGTACATACTTTGAACATTCCTACATTCTAAATTTGGGCGAATGTAATTTTTACAAGTAAATACAACGATCTTTTTGAACATACCACGTAAATTGTGTAAACCACGATGTTGCTGATAATCCAAGACAGCCGATTAACCCTTTTTTGCAATTAACATTGACTAATTACTCAACGACTGACGCTTGCCGCTATACTACCGTATATCGATTTTGGTCACCAGATGAAATTAAAAAAAAAAAAAAAAAACACTAATTTCATCCCACCCAATTTACACAGAAATGATATCTTCAGTAATTCCCAAGATATTTGAGTAATTCCCAAAACACGTTCAAATCTGAAGGCGGTTTTCACCTCTGCAACGATCGACAATTAAAAGTGAAACGTGTCAAATGTTTCTACCAAAATTTTTCATTCACTGTTATAACCTTTGGAAATAAGCGCTAGCTCTAGATCAGGATTCGAACAAGTGAAAACAATTCCCGTCGCGGTGCGGGTAATTAGAGCCGCGGTTGATTACCTGACACTCGTAGGTCCCGTTGTCTCTGTCCTGAACGTACTTGATCTGAAGAGTCCAGTCGTCCGAGCCCTCGGGATGAAGAACTTGAAACCGCTCGTCGTTCGTGTACGTGAACGTGGAGCTGGTCAGGACGTGGAAGTCACGCCGTCGTATCCAGGATATCTGTGGGACAGGCGCGCGAATCGTTGATCAATCTTCTCTCGCCACCGCTACCGGATTGGCGAAGTGTCGCGCGCTGGAAAGACGACGGGGCACTCACCTCGGCGTCGGATACCGTTCTGTCTGCCAAATTGCGAACCTTGCAATGCAGGAACGCGGTCCCGCCCAGCTGCACCGTGACGTTCGAGACGGTGTTGTTGTCGTTCGCATCGTTCACTCTCTGCAGATCGTCCAGATTGCTGAACCACAACGCCTTCCAGTCTGCCGGTATGCTGTAGGGGACGCGTCGATCTGCAACGTTTCACAAAAAATTCCAACTCTTGGATTTGCCGACTGTTTCCTCTGTCACTTCTCTTACTCTTCTGGACTACTCGCCAGAAGAACAGTTTCTCGGCGAACGAGTTTATTGTACCGTTGCGAACGAGAGAAAAAGGGACCGAGGCACTGTATCCTTTGTCACTGACGAAGAGAATCAGCGCGAGGAGAGGGTTGAGAGTTTGGCGAGAGTAGCGTTGTTTTTGAAAAAAAAAAAAAAAAAAAAAAGACGAACGAGTGAAGCTTCAGAGAGGAAAGGAATAGGTGGATTATCGTCTATAATTGAACACCTCTTGCACAGCTTTCGTGATTGCAAAACGTAACTTCCGACTGTGACAATGACAGCGAACAGTTGATTAATTTACGTTTGCTAATGTAAGAAAAAAAAAAAAAAAAAGAAAAATGGCGGAAAAGAAGAACGGCCGAGGAAGAAGTTTAACGTTGCGACACGTCGAGATATAGACAGGCGGCGGAGGCAAACTCGAAAGTAACTGGGCTGCTTTGGTAAAGGGGGATGACGGAGAATAAGGAAAATCGGTGAGCCACGGAGAACGGAGTTGGCGTTGGTGGAATATAGAAATCCGTAAATGGAAAGGAAGAAAATTGTGAAACAGAGAGGCGAGCGAAAGCCAAGTGACAGAAAGAGAGAGAGAGAGAATGAGAGAGAGAGAATGAGAGAGTGAGGAAGGATGGAAGGGGGAGGTGATGGAAGGGTCTAGGCAAAAGACAAGCACTTGAGACTGAACTTTGCGAGCTTTTGAATGCAGGGCATAAGCTACCTGCCTTTTGTCTCCGCGAGACAATGCGAAACCTTATACAGCGAGACAAGAAGTCGAGTCTACGAAGGGAAAGGTGTGCTCCTACTTTGCTTCGACCAGTTAGTTGGGCAGGATTGTACTCTTTTCTTTCCTCTTTAAGTATTCCCAATTCATAGCCACTTTTGAGCGAGAAGCAAGTGCACACCAGAGGGGATTTCTTCGCTCGGTAGTTTTTCCTATATTTTCTCGCATCCCTCCCCCCTTGTCCCCCTCCCTCTTTCTGTTATTTTCATTTTCTTTCCCTCCCCCTGCTTTCCCCGGGGAAGATCCGCCGTCTCTTCTTGCCACGCAGAGACATTTATTTATTGCGCACCAGGGACACGAGCTTTATCTAATGCATACTTAATAGCATTAAAAGTCCGCCCGACGTACTTGACTTCTTGCGCCAGCAGATTTTGAATACGCACTTGGCGCAGACACACCAGGGGTTACGCGGAGTGTCTCGGAAATCGGGAAGGAACACTCGGTTCTAGGATCCGACGGCAAGCATAACTTCGCACAGCAACGAAATTTCGATAAATGCTTTATCCGACAGTCGGAGAATTACACGAGTTAATACGTTTTCCACCTAGTCGCGTTATGGTTACTCTTAGCGCTGCTTGCCCTCTTTTCTCCTGTAAAATACATCTTCTGTCGTTCGGGATGAATATTTTCCTTTGAATATATATATATATATAAATAGTTTTATATATATATATTATAGTATAACTATATATAGCTATATAGTTTAACTATATATATATATATATTATAGTATAACTATATAGTTATATTATAATATATAGTATAACTATATATATATAGTAGTATATATAGTTATACTACTATATACTACTATATAGTATAACTACATATATATATATTTTATATATATTTTATATATATTTATATATATTTTATATTTTATATATATAGTATAGTTTTATATATACAATATAGTTTTATATATATATATATATATATATATATATAACGAAAACGTATATAACGTATTATACGTTATAATATTTCCTGACGAGGTAAATCGTGTAACACGTCAAAGACATCGTCAAACTAAGCTAGAGGTGGCTAACTGGCGGCCCTTGCCCCCACTTTCCTAATCGCTAGCGCTATCCCCTCCACTGCATCGATCTCTCCACTGCGTTGAGAGCATTGCGTTGATGTTGTGGCCACAATACTCGTGTTAGATATATATTGAGTAGCTTGAGGAATACTTCTCCTACTTCCATAGGCATGAGTCCTTCCTCCATGCCTCATTTTGTATTTCGTCGCATTCAGGTGCTTTCTCTCTCTTTAATTTGAGCAGCTGTTTTATTACTTCTTCCTTTGTGATTTTCTCGCTTCCCGTTTCTTTCTCCTCTTCATTGCGCTCCTGTTTTATCTTGCTTTCCTGCTTGTCCTTGTGTCCTTCCAGTAGTTCCAGTTTTTCATTTCGATACTTTTGTCTATTGTTTCCCTTTGTTTCCTTCCTCCATATCTGTTTATGTATTTTCACGCTTCACTTCCGCCTTGATCATCCTTATCTTTTCTTCCTCCCTCCTTTCGTATTTCTCCCTTTCTTTTTCGCACCACTCTTTGTACTTCTTTCTTTTGCCCCAGAACTCTTCTCTGCGTATCTTGCCTTTTTTTAGTTTTATTAATTCTCTCTTCCTCTCCGTCCACTCTTTACTGTGCCATCCTCCAAACTTTTACTTCCTTTTCCTTACCTCTTCGTTGATTTTCTTCTTTAATGCCTCCCATATACTTTCCACGTCCTCCTCCTCTACCTTCCATTCTCTGCATCGGTTGTGATAGCTCTCTATCCCTTCCAATCAGCTGTTCTTATCACCCTGCTCTTCTCCTTTCTTCCTTTCTTGTCTTCCTCTTCTACGCGTTTTTCTCCACTTCCAGTGGGAAGTGATCTGTCCTCTCTCCTTCTCTTACATCTGCAATCTCCTCAAATGATTCTGCGTTTGCAATCACCAGGTCGACCACTGATGCCCCTCTTTCTCCTATACATGTCCACTCTCTCTCTCTCTCTCGCCCAAAACATCCATTCACTATGAACCAACCCCTGCCTCTCAGCCCCTCTATTAGTATCCTTCCCTTCCTGTTCACGTTCTTGTCCTTCGATCTTCTCTCTTCCTTCTCTTCTGTCATCATTTCTTTGAATGGGCCTCCCTCCTCCCCTTGCACCAAAGTCTCCTCCGCAGTATCAGGAGTCCTTCTCTTTCTTCTATCCCTTCTGTGATTGTCTGCATTATTTCCTTCGTGTTCTGACTGTTACTATTCGTGTGTTAGATATATATATATATATATGTATGTACATACACATATACAGGGTGAGTCAGCACATATTGCCATCATTATTATTGCGCGTAGAGTAAGAATGTTTCAGATGAAGCTGAATTGCTTCGAGAGGGGCACATTCTGATGATACTAGTTTTCTCTGTAGGTGGACGTGTAGAGGACATATGAAGGTCATTAACGTTTTTTTTAAATATATTTTTTGTGGCATTAGTTGACGCACCTTGGTATTCTTTACAAAAAAGTATTAATGTTAAATTTATGTTTAAAAAAAATTAGCTTAGGGGATATTTTAATTTTAATTTTGCAAAATCTGCGCGTGAAGGACAAAGACAGTATGAATATAAGAATATTTTCTTCCGTGTCTTTCATACTATCTCCGTGTCTATCTCCTAAACTAATGTATATATAATATACTATAATATTAATATATAATATACTATAATAATAATTTTTTAACATAAATTAATACTATTTTATATAGAGTATCAAGGTAATTTTAATTTTGCAAAATCTGTGCACGAAGGACAAAGACAGTACGAATATAAGAATATTTCTTCCGTGTCTTTCATACGATCTCCGTGTCTATCTCCTAAACTAATGTATATATAATATACTATAATATAAATATATAATATACTATAATAATAATTTTTTAACATAAATTAATACTACTTTGTATAGAGTATCGAGGTAATTTTAATTTTGCAAAATCTGTGCGTGAAGGACAAAGACAGTATGAACATAAGAATATTTCTTCCGTGTCTTTCATACTATTTCCGTGTCTATCTCCTAAACTAATGTATATATAATATACTATAATATTAATACATAATATACTATAACAATAATTTTTTAACATAAATTAATACTATTTTGTATAGAGTATCAAGGTAATTTTAATTTTGTAAAATCTGTGCGTGAAGGACAAAGACAGTACGAATATAAGAATATTTCCTCCGTGTCTTTCATACTATCTCCGTGTCTATCTCCTAAACTAATGTATATATAATATACTATAATATTAATATATAATATACTATAACAATAATTTTTTAACATAAATTAATACTATTTTGTATAGAGTATCAAGGTAATTTTAATTTTGTAAAATCTGTGCGTGAAGGACAAAGACAGTACGAATATAAGAATATTTCCTCCGTGTCTTTCATACTATCTCCGTGTCTATCTCCTAAACTAATGTATATATAATATACTATAATATTAATATATAATATACTATAACAATAATTTTTTAACATAAATTAATACTATTTTGTATAGAGTATCAAGGTAATTTTAATTTTGCAAAATCTGTGCACGAAGGACAAAGACAGTATGAACATAAGAATATTTCTTCCGTGTCTTTCATACTATCTCCGTGTCTATCTCCTAAACTAATGTATATATAATATACTATAATATAAATATATAATTTACTATAATAATAATTTTTTAACATAAATAGGTTAATACTATTTTGTATAGAGTATCGAGGTGCATCGATATTTCATTCACCGTTTGAATCTTGAAACTTGCGACTGATTGTCCCGACAAATTGTACCGCTTCAAGAAACAACGACGAGTGAGCAGATAGCGCGAATAGCGACTAACGATCACGCTGCCGATCCAAGTGGATTTCACGTTTGAATTCGACTGATCCGAACGATGTTCCTCCGCATTTCTGCTCCCTTGTCCCAAACACGTCCGAGACACAGATGGCAACACTCCTCCACAACTTTATAGATCACGCCCCGCGCCCGATATCAATCGATCATTAATTAAATCGTCCGGCTGGGTCGTACACCTACCCCGTCCGAGGCTCGAAGCATTCGCTGAAATTAAACTAGGAAAGGCGGAATTGCATCCGGAGCGAAACGGATGCCGAGAAGTACAAAAGATCTTATATCCAAGGCTAGGGAATACTAGGGAGGGGTTAAACGCCCCGAGAAAATTATTTACCTTTATCGAGCGACCTGGCCAGAAGAATTGTCGGCAGGATCAGAAAGACCATGTACCACGATAGCCGGTCCCGCATCCTTGCGAGGTTTCCAGTCCTCCTGCAAGAAGAAGAAGAGGGACGAGAATGATAAAAAAGAAGAAAGAAAAGATTGGAGAGAGAGAGAGAGAGAGAGAGAGAGTTGGTTGTTATAAAGCACGAATTCGTATGCGAACAGGACCGAGTCTTCAATTGCCTCTTTGTTTTTCTGATTTTGCACGTTGCGCACCTGCATCGTCTTTTAAAGGAAAAGCATTCAACCCCCCCCCCCCCCCCCCCCCCCCCAGCCGCCTTTTTACGCTCTGTTTTCACGTGTTTCGCATGCATTCGAAACGCGAGCGAAACTTATGTCTGATTTGCAACAAATTGCCCCTCGTCTCGCACGATATTCCCGAAGAGGGTTGGAAGTAAAAGCGGGGCGCCGGCTCGCCGGCTTTTTCAACGATTTGCATATTAAAAGGCCCGCGGATCCTTTTGATACGGCGAATTTTAATTCTCCTCCTCGGCATCGTCTCTTACTCTCTCTCTCTCTCGTCTTTCTTTTCCTGCCGTCTCCATCACGTATTTTTTTTTTTTTTTTTTTTTAGAAATTTACGTTAGAGTAAAATCAGGCGAGAAAGAGAGAGAGAGAAAGAGAGAAGGGAAAAATGCAATTTCAAAGGCGATCAAAGAATATTCTTTTTAGATTTTAATCCAGTAGTCCGAGGCAGCGAGAGGGGCCCGTCTCGCGTTGTTGCCGCGTGTATTGAATATTTTATTCCAGCGACACAAAGGTGAAAGAAGAATTCCTTAATTATTTTCCCGCGTAATTTTCGCCTTTTATTAAAATCGTCAAACGCCGGGAATAATTTAGACGATGGAGGATCGATGTTCCGGCTTGTTAGCGAGACCGTTGTTCACGGTCGTGCTGTGTTACTCTCGGTCGGTTTTTCTTTAGTTTCTGTAGAATTTGACAAGCTCGTCGGATCTCATCTTTTTCTCGAAGTCAAGTCGAACCATGAGTGATGTCAAAGAGATAGCAAGCCTTTAAATGAGTCATTCCCACGTACGCTTGATTTCATTCCTCGATTTTTATTCGTCGTCGCGCGTAATAATTTATTACGATCTTTCGATCGTGCCTCTGTGCATCGTAAAATCTTTTAATTCCTCTCTCGGTGTAATTCGTGGAACGCATTAATTCATTGATTAACCCTTTGACTACGAGAGGCGTGTGTATATATATATATATATATGCGTCTGTCACACAAAAGGTCCATCAATGTACAGGGTGTCTCAGCCAAAGGAGGCCACCTAAATACCTCTTTTGCTGTTTTTACTGTTATGAAAAAGCTTTGTAACATGACTCAAATGGTCATTTGACTGACTGTGGGTTCTTTTGCAAATGTTGCAATACTGTAAGTATAGTATGATATAGTCAGTATAGTATAGTGTAATATTAGCAAGTATTGGTTAGCAGTGAGTCTAATATTGTAATACTGGCTGTAAGTATAGTACAGTACAGTGTAGTATTATAATAGTATAGTAGTATAGTAGTAATGATATAATAGTATAATAGTATAGTATTAAAATAATATTATGTAGGATTATAATATTATAGTACAGTACAGTGTAGTATAATAGTATAATAGTATAGTATTAAAATAATATTATGTAGTATTATAATATTATAGTACAGTACAGTGTAGTATAATAGTAGTATAGTAGTATAATAGTATAGTATTAAAATAATATTATGTAGTATTATAATAGTACAGTACAGTGTAATATAATAGTATTATAATACTCGCTGCAATACTGTACTGATTATAGTATACTATGCTTATAGCCAGTATTGCAACATTTGACTGACTGTGGATTCTTTTGCGAATGTTGCAATACTGGCTGCAAACAGTATAGTATAGTACAGTATAATACAGTATAGTATAGTACAGCGTAGTGTACTATTGCTGCAATACTATAGTATACTGACTATTATAGTACACTGACTAACTATAGTATTACACTATACTTGCAACATTTTTACATCAATAAATTCCAAAAATGAAGAATCTTGTCTTTTTCGAACAAAAGTTCTGTAAAATTATATGAAATAATTATTTCATTACATCTTTACGATAATCTAACAACGGTTGCGCTTGTGCGACTAAAAGCTTAAATATGAAATTCCGTATCTCGGTAACCCGTAAGTCGACTTAATAAACCGTTACCAACAATGTTATTGGTTACTAAAGAAGACATTATACAGGGTGATTCACGTAACTTGCACACCTGGAGTAACTTTTAAATTATTTGCGTCTAATAAAAAATTGTTCCATAAAAAGGTCGCGTGGCTTTAACGGAGAGTAGAATATGGCGTATCAATTTTTTTCTGTGTACTGAGGGATTTCGAGATTTCCAAGTAAAAAGAAGTATCAAGCCACATTGGTCCAAAACCTAATAGGTTAAGGAAATATTTTACTAAAACATGCACAAAATGTACACGCAACACATTGTGGAGAAAAAATTAAATTATTTAATAAAATATCGACTTTGAAAGTTACAGCTAGTCTGGTAGAAGGTTAAGATGCACAAGATCGGGAGCTTCGTCGATTATGTACACGTCGATTATTTGCCCTCGGACGTGTCGATGAAACGTGGTTCGCGTGGCGGTGGTAAACGCCGTGCACTCTTATTTCTCGCGGCTGATCGCCGTCAGTCGCGTTAATTGGCCCGTTAAAGTTACTCTTTCCCTCGTCCGGGCCGCTTTTACGGCTAATAAAACGGGACGAATGCAAATAGTTTGTAATAAATCGGGCAAACGCGGCGCTTTTATCGCGAAAGCCATCGTTCGCGTTAATGTTTAACCCGCGCCTTTGCCTTTCGTCTCTCTCCCCCTCCCCCCTCTCCCCCCCCCCTCTCCCACCTCTCCGCGATCAGGATTACACCGTAAAAATCTATTGTTCGAATTTTTACGCGGTGCCGTCGTAATTTCGCGCGATACGCGTGGGAATGCAAAGCTTAAACCATGGCGGAGAACGTACGAACGTGGATGCGATGGAAAAGAGAAAAAAAAAAAAGAAGAAAAAAGAAAAGGCGAAACCGGGAGTGGAAATAAAGGTGAAAAGGTTTTAAAAGCGGCGAAATTGTTCGACGTTCGTTTTTATTTGCGCGTGCAAACACGCGGTTCAACGACGAAATGTTTAACACGCGGACATCCGCCGTATATTGATTCCCCCGCGGTTGAGAACAGGAAAAGTTGTCATCTCGCAAAAAAAAAGAAAAAAAAAAAAAAATGGAAATGGTGGAGGGAGGAGTGGTTGGATTTAGGAAATTAGTTGCCGTCGTTTTTTCGGCAAATATTGGTCGAAAGGAAACGCTGTTGCCGCGACACCGATAACGGTGCTCTGATTTACCGCCGGGCGATGGTGAAATTGTTATTCAAGGGGGACGCGGGCGAAAAATAAAGAAAAATAAAGCGGCGAGTAGCCGTTTACAGATAAACTGAATTTGCATTTATCCGGCAGTCCGCCGTCGTTTTGTTTAACGCGGTTATCTAACAATTTCCGCGCACGCCACCGTCGGCGATTTATTATCGCGCGTACTCGCGCCCCCGTAATTACACGTGAAAAGCGCAATCGGCTATGGTTCCGCGAGAAACGCCACGATCGTGGAGAAATAGAATTGATATCCGATGTCACGGTCGTGTTTCAGAAAAAGGATTTCAAAAATCACGGGTCTGTCGCGTTGCTAGTTTATTCGCTAGTTCCCCAACTCGCCGTTGTTTAACGTAGAGTGCGCTGTGGTACACGTGTATGGTATTTCAGGTCACAGGCCACGAAAAAAAAACTGTAAAATGCAAATGTCTATTCACATATGTACCTCGTCTTGTAACGAAAGGGGTTAAAATGGCCAAATCTCCAATTATCGTTAGGTCGTAACGATTCGAGAAATTCCGCATTTTCCCGGGATGGAGTGCAGCCGAAAATTTCGGTGGTGCCGCGACGGTTTCCGAGGATTTCGAGAGGATTGCCAGTTGAAAGCGGATAGAGGAGCAAGTAACGTGGGAGAGATGGGAGTATTAAGTAGCGACCGTTAAAAAGCGGAAAGTCGATAGGATATAAACGCGTTCCTCCGCTTCGCAATTCGGGCGAGGGCACGGCTGTGCTGCAGTGTGTCTACGGTTGGGAAAGGGATACTCTCCCGAGCAGGATCCTCTCTTCTCCGAGAGTTGCCAATCGTTATCCGAGATTTATTGTTTCCCGACGATGGCTGGGTCACGGAATCGGGTTCATTCTCCCCGCCTCGCCCTCCTGCGAACCGGGGGAGGGTTCCCATTCAGGGCGGGCGCTGCTTTGCATAAATTTCCGTGCAGATGCGACGCGATATCAGATCGACGCGACGTCGCGATAGAAATAGAATATTATATGCACGCGTAGGCACAGGCACGGGGATATACAGGGTGTCCCGTGTGAAGCTAACCACGCAATTCTGCATCATTAGCGTACATATAAGCACAATTTTCTTAGCTAGTATTATCAAAGTGTACACATATATACGGTCAATATTCATGATCGTTATCACCAGAACATTTCTCGATCATTATTATTATCAAAGAGCGTTGCATTCTTATTATCCTGTGAGTTACAAAATGGCCATTATTGCCATCAAGGCATCTACTTCGGACAACATTTTCCAATGGTGATTGAAACAGAGAAAAGCTTCGTCGAGAAAAGCTGAAAAGCGTTGTGCCGTTCGTTTATCTCGAAAGAAAAGAGGAGAAAACAATTTATCAGTGTAGCAACTGCAAAGTAGCTTTACGTATTGAACACTTTGTATACCATCATACTGAACGAAACAATCGATCTGCATTATTCTGTCAGCGGAACAATTACCTGTCGTTATTCCAATAATAACACACGTACATACGTAACGATATCTTTCTGAGATTTCTTCTTTCTCAATTTTTGTTATAGTTTTTTTTTATTAGAGAACACCGAACCTTTATGTATCCTTTATGTATCATTTTTGAAAATTTTCTGCTTAAATGTGATAAAAGAAAAATTATTGACAAAGCAATTCTTCTTTCTTCAATCATTCTTCCTTATGATGCAAATGAGTTGAACTATTCGCTATTGAGGAAAATGTTTCAAATAAATCTTCGTCACGAAGGTGACCTTTGTTTCTTTTTTTTTTTTAAATGGACCTGTACATTTTCGAGTTCATAGCGTTATTAACTGACATCAAGACCTAAATTCAGCGACTTGGGTAACGTTGGATGTTTCAAGGTCGTTCAATGTCGCTCAAGTTGAGCATACCTTACCGTTGAATATATCAGAGGTGGTTTCTTATCTATGATGTTCAAAGTAGTGACCTTGGCCGTCAAAACACTGATTTATTCCCTCCCTAAACAACGAACGACCGTAGAACATCAACTAGTTGAATTCATCTCGACAACAGCTACAAGACTATGAACTCGTAAAGACGGTTCTATGTAAAAAGATTTGTGTCCTTCCCCTCCCTTCCTCGAAATGCAACGCAAGTTTCATTTGAAACATTTTTCTTTTGCAAATGCTGCAATACTGGCTGTAAGTGTAGTATGATATAGTTAGTATAGTACAGAGTAATATTAGCAAATATTGCTAGTTAGCAATATTGTAATACTGGCTGTAAGTATAGTACAGTACAATGTAGTATTATAACAGTATAATAGTATAGTATTAAAATAATATTAAAATAATATATTTTTCTCCATAGCGAATAGTTTGAGAGAAAATTGCGTGGTTAGTTTGCGTCTAATATTGTAATACTGGCTGTAAGTATAGTCCAGTACAGTGTAGTATTATTATAATAGTATAGTAGAATACAGTGTACTATTATTATAATAGTATAGTAGAGTGCAGTGTACTATTATTATAATAGTATAGTAAAGTACAGTGTACTATTATTATAATGGTATAGTAGAGTACAGTGTACTATTATTATAATAGCAGAGTACAGTGTACTATTATTATAGTAGTATAGTATTAAAATAATATTATGTAGTATTATAATAGTATAGTACAGTACAGTACAGTGTAGTATAATAGTATAATAGTATAATAATATAGTAGTGTAATAGTATAATAGTATAATGGTATTAAAATAATATTATATATATTTTTCTCCATAGTTTGAGAGAAAATTGCGTGGTTAGTTTGCGTCTAATATTGTAATACTGGCTGTAAGTATAGTACAGTACAGTGTAGTATTATAATAGGATAGTAGTGTGGTATGGTAGTATAATAATATGGTATAATAGTATAATAGTATAGCATTAAAATAATATTATGTAGTATTATAATAGTATAGTACAGTACAATACAGTACAGTGTACTATTATTATAATAGTATAGTAGAGTATAATGTACTATTATCATAATAGCATAGTAGAGTACACTGTACTATTATTATAATATACTATTATTATAATTATTATAATAGTATAGTAGTACAGTAGCATGGAATGGTATAATAATATAATAGCATAGTATCAAAATAATATTATATATATATATTTTCTCCATGGCGAATAGTTCGAGAGAAAATTGCGTGATAAAATTAGTTTTAGGTTAGGCCCCCCCGTATGGGACACCCTGTATAAACGCATACGTAACACGTATGTACAATGCACACGTAGAATTGGCTGGCTACACACGTAACGCGTATGCGTAGGTATTATTGATTCGTTGCCAATATAATGTGCGCTGATGCAGGTCAAGCTGCTCGGGGCACACGTACATCGCCGGTGCCGTTGGCGCTATATAACGGAGGTAAGTAGCTGGTCCACCTTTGCCACGGCCGATCGTTCTGGATCGACAATTGGCTGGTTACAATGGCCCGGGACCGTACACGCGGGGTCCGTAAATGCACCGCTGATGAAACAGTTGTGCGGCACGTACGTACAAGCCTTGGTGCGTCCCGGTTAATGGAAACCTTTCCTTTGGCACGCTGATCGATAAATGGGTCTGCAGGGTGCTGTTGCGAAAGAGTTAGCGTGCCGCTTGCATGCGGCGCCTACGCGGATGCTCCTTACGTATGCATGGAAACCCGGGCTAAGATTAGGGCGAACGCCCAGTGATGGCGAAAACGAATTCTCACCGATGTAGAATTAAAGTGCCACCGCTTTCTTGTTTATCGCTACGGGCTTGGCCATCGCGTTGCGCCGCGTCAGCTGATATCCAACGAGAATACCGAACCTACCTGGCCGGAAATGTTGCATTAACTCCCCGAGGCCAGCGTGAAAGCGGATCGTTCTCGTGATCCCTCGGCCTCTGACTTGGCGAGGCACGTCGAAATTAATCCCTTTTCGCACTCCAAACTATTTTTTCAATTATTATTATTATTATTTTCTTTACGACGCAACATAAGAGTCTCTGTGATGGAAATCGATGATCAAGTCGCACTGACAAGACCGAAACGGATTAAGCAATCTAATCCATGGTTGTTAGGGCTCTGTCGGGGCAAACCAAACGTGATTCACTTTGCTCAAACGACTTCTTTCTATCTTTTCTCTGAAAGCCCCTGATACATAGGTGTATCTCCGCGATATAATACAATGACTCGAGCGACAAAAATGGGTGTCTATGTTCTAGGTCTCTCGAATCGAACGTCTGAATCGTCACGTAGCGTGCACGATTTGTGATAAAACCACGGATCGGTAGATCCCAACCGTTTTATTACTGTTGCGTTTCGGATCAAAGGCAAACGGTTCTCGAATAAAGCCGAAATCGTAACTAACCGTTCCCTCGGGAACGCGATTTGCAGTGCAAATGCATCCGTCTGAATCTTCGCGTCTTGCAGCATCCTCTCACATTGTGTGTGTGTGTGTATGTGCGCGCGCGCGCGTACGGGAGAAAGATGGAACGAGGGCTGAATGCAGCCAGAGCCGTGATATCGGTGAAACAGCGGTTGTATCGCGCGTGACTTTGCATGTTAAGTTGCCGTTCCCGCTTCAGAAATCTCAAGACAAGCACTGTATTTGTACAATAAAAATAGTACTATAAACACAAATTGTAAATTATACGTACAATAGCAATATTTACGATATATAAAGGTGTAAATTGTAAATGGTTGCATTTAAATATTCAAACTGTCGTTTCACTTAATTATAATTTCATTATATCGCATGTATTGTATTTATTTAAATGCGAAACGCATAGAACATACTTCATACGATAAGGATTCTGCTAATGCATATTAATATATTGTATTATTATATAATTAAATGTAACAAGTATAAAACACAATTTATACAATGGAAACTCTGCTGATATATCAATATACTGTATTATACTGTGTTTTTTAAACAGACATGTACACGTATATTCTGAAATGTAATTGACGTCGTTTCATAACAATGCAAATTCGTTTTGTAACCTGACTAACTATACTGTTGTACAATTGTTGAAGCTTGTTTCAGAAATGGAAAACGTACGATCTCTTGGCGTCGATTTCAAAATCGACGATCAACATCGAAATCCGCCTTTCATTTGCGCGCAAGAAACTCAGTCAGTTTAACCTCTTGCATTAATTGGTTCACGGACCGTAACGAGTGACCAAACCACGTATACAATAATTCGTCTCCTTTTTCGAATTTATCGGTATATTACTGAGATAGAAATGACTAAGAAGTAATAAATTTATTATTTGTTGTATTTAAATATTCTTAAAACTGAGAAAATATTGCAATTTTGGGCCAAATAATATGTAAAAACAGAATTTGTTTCGCCTGGGTTATATTTCGATACACTTAAAACTGAGAAAATGTGGCAATTTTGGGGGCACGTCGTTCCAGCGCAAGAGGTTAACCATTGGCAACTGATTGCGGACCATAAAGAGTGACCAAATTGTACACAATAACTCGTCGTTTTCTTTTTCAATTGAGAAATTATCGAGATGTAATAAATTTATTATTTGTTTCGCCTGGGTTGTACTTAAATATACTTAAAACTGAG
>NW_025109984.1:393114-396644 GCF_011392965.1 Frieseomelitta varia | reverse complement strand
TTTCAATTGAGAAATTATCGAGATGTAATAAATTTATTATTTGTTTCGCCTGGGTTGTACTTAAATATACTTAAAACTGAGAAAATGTTGCAATTTTGAGGCAAGAGGTTAACCAACTGATAACGAGTGACCAAACCGTATACAATAATTCGTCTTCTTTTTTGAATTCATCGGTATATTACTGGATAGAAATCACTAAGAAGTAATAAATTTATTAATTGTTTCGCCTGGGTTATATTTCAATATAATTAAAACTGAGAAAATGTTCCAATTTTGGGCCAAATAATATATAAAAACAGAGTAATATATTCTATTTATATTATTATACAGGGTGATTCACGTAACTGGCACACCTGGAGTAACTTTTAAATTATGCGTCTAACGAAACATTGTTCAATACAAAAGTTGTATGGTTTTAAGGGAGGCAAAATATATCGTCAACGTCTGTAGAACAATAACGTGTAGCAAGTGAATGGTCCTGCTGCTCTATGCAGGTTTCCATTCTCGAGACAAATTGTCACAAGATATCTGCTAGACCATCAAGTTTAGGACCAATGTGGCTTGATACTTTTTTACTTGAAATTTAATATTCTTTTGATTTATGATAAAAAGAATATTAAATATTAAATAATAAGAATATAAATAACATAATAATATAATAATAAGAATATTAAATATTATAGTTTAATTAAAAAAAAAAAAAATAAAGATGACCTTGAAAATTCAAATCGCTCAACATAAAAGAATTCTTACTTTGTCCTCCCTCGAAACCATTTGATACAAAACTTTTGTATCAAACAATTTTTCATTAGACGTATAATTTAAAAGTGTGAAACACCCTGTATATTGTATTGTATACATTTTATATATATCGTAATGTACGTATACTTAATCCACGATAAGTACTGAATATTAAAAATAAAAAAGCTTCGAAATGGAACATCTTCCTCAGCCACGAGATCTAAAACAGGCTGTCGGAGAAGATCCGGACTCTCCGGAGTCGAGGACCTCTTGTTGCTACAACCTACCGCTTATCGCTTTAGATTTCATTCTTCGCGTCAGATTTTTCTCCGGTTGCACGTTCGTCGTTCCCGCGGTCGTTCGTCCGTCCAACCGGAGTTTTAGAGCACGTACGTTGCCTCAGGGGCAATTGTCCACTTTGTTCGCCCGTGCCCCGAGTAGCTGCGCAAACTTGTACAACAATTTCGTTCTTAGCACCGTCGAAATTAAGTTGAGAGAGCAATTAGCATTCGCTTCAGCCTGAAACCGCATCGCGAAATGCCTCGTGCACAGCGTGCAACCGCTCGTACGTCTCCCTTTGATTGTCAACCAATCGGCATTAGGTATCGCCGATATTATCGATCGATATTCGGATTGGAGCTCAATATTGACGAGAATTTGGCCATTGCCGGATAATATTGTCAATATCCGAATTGTGTACTGTCGTGTACATTTTGAAATTTCCTCTTTCTCTGTTTCTTTTCTCTTTTTAATGTTCTATAACGTTCAGTTCATCAACTGGTGTAGATAATGTCTAGCGACAGTTTGACGAGAAGACAAGGAGATCGATCACTAAATTAAATAATTTGGATTGCTCGATGTAATCCAATAGATCTTGATTTTTTTCTATGTCGTTTAAGTTCGTTCTCGGTCTGTCAGAGTTTCTTTTCACTCGCCAAATCTAAGTTTACAACTACTAGTGACTTTTGAAAGCGCCACGTCAAACTGTCAATTCTTCAGTTAAAAACTCTTAGCGCTGGAACTATCAAATTTGTCAAAATCTAGAATTTTCTAATTCACCAATTTATAATTTACCAATTTATTATGATTTATAACTTAAAATTCTAATTTCTTAATTTACCAATTTATTATAATTTATAATTTAAAATTCTATTTTCTTAATTCACCAACTTATTATAATTTACAATTTAAAATTCTAATTTCTTAGAGTAACTAATTTCCTAGATTCACCAATTTATATAATTTATTATGATTTATAACTTAAAATTCTAATTTCTTAATTTACCAATTTATTATAATTTATAATTTAAAATTCTATTTCCTTAATTCACCAACTTATTATAATTTACAATTTAAAATTCTAATTTCTTAGAGTACCTAATTTTCTCGAGTAATTTCCTAATTCACCAATTTACCGATTTATTATGATTTATAACTTAAAATTCTTAATTTACCAATTTATTATAATTTATAATTTAAAATTCTATTTTAATTCACCAACTTATTATAATTTACAATTTAAAATTCTAATTTCTTAATTCACCAACTTATTATAATTTATAATTTAAAATTCTAATTTCTTAAAGTACCTAATTTTCTAGAGTAATTTCCCAATTCACCAATTTACCGATTTATTATGATTTATAACTTAAAATTCTTAATTTACCGATTCGTTATAATTTACAATTTAAAATTCCATTTTCTTAATTCACCAATTTATTATAATTTACACTTTGAAATTCTAAATTCGTAGAACAACATTCCTGACTTACAGTCGTCGCTCGAACGATCTTCGTAGAACAAAACGAAACAGAAGTTGGTGTCCATTGTCAAAGGTGTTACTTCTCCCTTGTATTTTAATTTCTTTGACTCAATTTGTTACACATAGTACTCGGTAGCTCGAGCGTTAAATCTTCTCAAATGCAGAACAGACGTTGCGTGCGTGTACGTGCTACGTCGAGCGTTGTTTCAAAGTGCTGGAGGAGATTTTGCGAGCGGAGTAGATTCTTCCAGGATTAAGCGCAGACCACTCTCTCTCTCTCTCTCTTTACTGGGATGGAAGTACGTTCCAGTACGTGCAGAATACGTTTTGCACCGACCCGACCGTTGCTGAACATTCTGCGCTGGGAATCAGGATCGAAATGATCCAGGGGTGGATGGTAGTCATTAACGAGGGCCGGCGCCGCGATGTCACGATTATATCCGGCGCATGATAATATCTCTCTATTTCATCGAGGACGTGACTCGTCATACGTGACGCCGCCCGGTATCGAGCCATGCCCCTATCCCTATCGATGATCATTCGTCCATTTTCGCGAACGTACGACGAAAATTTCACGGTTTCTTTCACTCCGCGCTTGGATTCGGCGGAGGGTGAGGGAGAGGGAATCTTTGTCGCGAGTGCGAACGAGCGGAAAATAGCGGCCAGTCGCGGCGGGCCGCGAGTCTCATTATTTTTAATTGAGGCGAAACTAACAATTTCGACGGCGAACGACTTTATTCCAGCACAATGACTCGCCGCGGAATGCCGGCCCCCCTCGCCCCCCCCTCCCCCTCCCCCCCTGGCACGTTAATTATCCGCTTCGACGCGACGAAAATGTTATCGTGTTTTGCGGCCGCGTCGCTGATAATTTCGTGGCCGGTCAGTCAGGTATCGGACGATCGTCGCGACGGCTGGAAATACGCCGGTTCAAAAAGTTACAGAATTGATTCTTTTTTTTTTTTTCTTCGCGTGTGTGTGTGTGTGTGTGTGTGTGTGTGTGTGTGTGTGTGTGTGTGTGTGTGTGTGT
>NW_025109984.1:388396-392387 GCF_011392965.1 Frieseomelitta varia | reverse complement strand
ATATTTATGTTATATTTGTATAATATATTTTAAATATTTTTGTAATTGTATATATATTTATGTTATATTTGTAAAATATATGAATAAAAGTTGGTGCTCGTTATAATCTTAATAATATCTTAAACATCTGAAATATCTTGTATCACAAAACCTTGCATTCTAATTTCCTTGCCTTAATTTTTCTCGAAAAAGTTTTTATTGCACGCCGAAACGAGTTTACGTCGCGCGATTCAACAAACCGATCATTTTCCCTCATCAGAGCGGTGAAGAGCGAGAGAATAATCTCGAACCAACAAACACCTCGGATAATTCCAAACTTTTTCCAAATAAAGTTATGTCAGTGCGTAAAGCAAAAGGTTCCCCTCTATTTAGTGCTTGGTTACTTATAGAGTATGTACGTATATCTCCCTGGAAATTAGTCGATCTCAGGGATACGATCGATCGTGCAACATCTGAAAAGCCATATTCAAAGCTGGAGTTCAGCTTTGTTGTTTGAGTTACATCCTGTCTATCAGGATGATGGCTATTCGGATATTGTTCGCTATACAAACGAGCCGGAGCGAACGCGTTACGATCGCCTACCCTCTTGCTAGTACGAACACGTTCGCGCGTCCTCGATCGGTACGCCGACCATGATAATTAAGGAATAATATTCGTAATTTTGGAGATTCGAGCAAATATAACAAATGGTCTTCATGCAAGACCATTATGGAAATTGAACATATATTATACGTATTATATGTCATTATACATACATAAATTATTATATATTATTATATATATTGTACATATGTGTAATTATTGTATTTATTATATATTGTACACATGTATAATTATTATATATTATATATTATATATATTGTACATACGTATAATTATTGTATTTATTATATATGATACATATGTATAATTTTTGTATTTATTATATATTCTACATATGTATAATTATTGTAGTTATTATATATTATATATATGTATAATTTTTATATTTATTACATATTCTACATATGTATAATTATTGTATTTATTATATATTGTACATATGTATAATTATTATATATTATTATATATATTGTACATATGTATAATTATTATTATATATATTGTACATATGTATAATTATTATATATTATTATATATGTTATACATATGTATAATTATTGTATTTATTATATTTTGTACATATGTATAATTATTGTGTTTATTATATATTCTAGATATGTATAATTATTATATATATTGTATTTATTATATATGTACAATTATTATTATTGTATTAATTTATTATATATTCTACATATGTATAATTATTATATATATAATTATATATATAATATTATTATTATAATTATATATTAAATATTATTATTATAATGTATATAATATCATAATTTATGTATGTATCAACGGTACTTACAAGTAATATCGTTTTTTGATACTGTAAAATTTTTATTTCATTTATTTGAGATTTCATTTATTTGATTGCTGATCGTCATTTCTACTTATATAAATGTTTTGGGGTAATTGAAACGAGAGTAAAATGAAAATAAGAAATGCCAGGAACAAAGAATTTTAGAGGGACATAAATAATTAGATAATATCGTCAAAACGAGAGGTACGATTTCGTTACACTTTATTGCAACATAAATTGGAGAGAAAACGAAAATATTTTAGCCATAAAGAGAGAGAAATATCGCGTGTCAATGTCCCTTTGATCCTTGTTGTTTAATTCTTACATTATTGGAAATTGCTACGCGATAAACTATTTACGGAGACAGATTTTGTTTTCTGTGTAATCATTTCTTGTCTCTGAAACAAAATAGAAAACTGCAAAGAAAAGTAAGCGAACTGCAAGCAAGGAAACCAGTGTGTGCCAATAATTCCCTGATCCACTTTGAGTTTTTATCATTACATTAATAATAAAATTTCTATAATTTATCTTTCGTTCTCTTTCTTCTCACACCTTTTCATTTCACGTCGAATATTTTCGTATCGATCGACCCAAAGAAACCGAGACGAATCTACTCGATTGATATCAGTCTTCAGAACGAACTAATCTCCACCATTAATACGAAATGAGAACATAATTTTGGCGCGAACTCGGTCGATATCTCGTTGAATTTTCACTCCTCCAATCCCACCTGAACCCTTCTCTTTTAATCTTTCAAGATTCATCAAAATGTGAATCTCTCCAAAAAAAAAAAAAAAAAAGAGAAAAGATCGACTGTTTCTCGATAAATTCGACAGTCGGTACTCGGCTAAATTTCCGCTGTTAATAAATAAATCGATCGAAGCACCAAAACATTTCCAACAATCGAAACCGGTTAGCCAAGGCGAGACGGTAATTATTAACGAATACACGAGCAGTAAGAGGATAATTTGTTGCCTGTTCAGTGAAAGCTCGATGGAATCGAGCGGATGATTAAGCGCGCTCCGCACGGAACACCCACCGGTATCGCCGAGATCTTCCGCTTTCCGAGCGGTTTGTTACACGAACGTGGTTACGCGATATCTTGACCAACATCCTACAAACGCGTTGCCGCCGTTTTCGTTTTCGTAAACGGACCACGCTCACGCTCGCGATATCGTGAGCGATGCGCGGTTCGACTCGTTTCCCTCATCGATTCCCGATCCTCGGCGGGAACTCGTTGCCCGCAACGTCCGTTCGGCAACGAAATTCGAATCAGTGCAATACACGACGATGTCAGTGATATCAGCTTTGCTTACGATCGTCAAACACACTGGAAATGACCGATCCGAGTGAAATAGTAAAAACAAATGTGCCTTCGATCTTCGCGCCAGACAATCGATCCGGCAGAAAGGGAGCTATAAAAAGCACAGAGAGAGGGGGGGGGGGTGGAGAGAAGCAGTTTTCATATTTCAGTGTTACGTGTGTTTGTAGGAGATATTGGTGGTCCACTAAGATCGCCCCCGCGTGATATATCTCTCGTGTTATTTGGGGAGAATGGGTGAAACCTCGGGTTCATGGTTTACAGGGACAGGTAACATAGTGGCAATACTCCCGCTGCAAGTGGCAACGTTTTAGGATATAAGAAGGTCATCGTCGTTTCTCTCCTCTCCGTTTCTTTTTTTTTTTGCGAGGGATTTAGTTTGGCAATAAATATGGCGATACATCCTACCCCGAAAGATGGCATTATTAACGTTCACGCTGCGACGCTTCGACTATCCGTTTCGGGGACTCGAGTTTTTGGCTTATGAGACCAGTGAAAAATTGCGAAAACTAAATTTTCATGTCGAATAAGTTTCATGCGGGTAATCGATCGACTTTGAAAAAGGAAATCCTATTGCATCGTGATTGGCCCACGGGCGAGAACGTCCAACCGGAGCATAAAACTAAATGAAAGGGGTTATACACAGAGAGAGAAACATCGAAACGCAGAGGGAAATGCGCCCTTCAGGCGATTTACTCATTGATTCGGATAAATTTCGGCGAGCAGCATTTCTCAAGCTTCGCGCAGCAACGAGGCGCGCGTCCGTTTCTAGTGCAACCGCGTTGCTTGACAAATGTCCGCCGGTGCATTTCCCAATTAATTACAAGCCACTGTCACTGGCCACACGCGGACCAAGTCCCCGGCCGCGTGTAACGTCGGACTAATTGCCTTTGCCGACCCCCTTAAAAATACCAACGTCGCCGCTAACCTCCTAAACGACTGCGCTTGTTTACGTGAATTCTAATACAGCCGCGTGTCCCACGGTGAAATTAATCCACGGCGACTGCCATTAACACCAGACGCACCAAAGTGGTCGAAATGGCCGATTTAGTGGCTTTTTAGAATATAATTTTGTGGATTTGCAACGCTGCGTTTTTTGGTGATTCGGATCATTTTTTGTGAAACACGCGAAGAAAAGTTTGTGCCCCTTCATTGTATTATATTGTATTATATTGTAGTATAAATTTCAATATTGTATTATATTGTATTATAAATTTCAATATTGTATTATATTGTATTATAAATTTCAATATTATATT
>NW_025109984.1:344977-388384 GCF_011392965.1 Frieseomelitta varia | reverse complement strand
AAATTTCAATATTGTATTATATTGTATTATATTGTATAATAAATTTGTATTATAAATTTCAATATTGCATTATATTGTATTATAAATTTCAATATTGTATTATATTGTATTATAAATTTCAATATTGTATTATATTGTATAATAAATTTGTATTATAAATTTCAATATTATATTATATTGTATTATAAATTTCAATATTGTATTATATTGTATTACAAATTTCATTATTGTATTATATTATATTATGAATTTCAATATTGTATTATATTGTATTATATTGTATTATAAATTTCAATATTGTATTACATTGTATTATAAATTTTTTGCCATTCTAATTTCTTCGATGCAATCTTTATATTGTAGGTAGTTCTAATGTTAATTAATTTTTAACGAGTAGTTATTTAAATTTAAATAAGGAGAAATTTAAATCGTCTCGTGAAAAGGGAAATCGACAAACGTGTTCGTTTTAAATAAACTTGGACACGTTTTTAAAGCAGAAGAAGCTAACTGGCGGCCACTTTCCTGATCGTCAGCACTACCCCCTCCACTGCATCGGTCACCCCACTTGCTTGGTAGGGAAACCAACGAAACAAGAGAGTGGAGGGGATAGCGGTTAGGAAAGGACCCGCCAGTTACCTGGCTCTGTTTTAAAGCTTGTAACTTTTATTATCAAAATGCTTTCATTATTCGTTTTGAGAACGATCTTTGCTATAATTTGCCTTGTGTCATAAATTGATATTAATATGCAATATACAGTTTACCGTAGTTACGATTTCTTTCAATTTTCATCATCCGAGCCGAATAATCAGACGAAATTCAATAAAATGACATTATACATATAAAACATCGTGCGTCAAAGTTTCAGGAGATTTCAATCTTCAAATCTATCGTAGTTTCAATTATGAACAAAATTTTCCAACGTTTCTACGTCCTGTGATCATTTATGGCACTTTCAAGAAGCAACGTATCTTCGCTTACGCACTCGCTACGCGATGTAAAAATATTTTTGAACAAAACGAACAACGTACTCTGAGAGCAAAGGCGTCGAGCTTTAAAACGGACGTCGATCGATCGTCGTACGATTTTATTTTACAAAACTGTAACAGTTTTAAATTTTCATTGTCCGAGTACCAATGAAATTACTTACACAAACATCCAAGCTAACAAATAATAATAAACTCGCCGTGTCTCTATCCAAACTACTTTTCATTCTGTGTATTCTTCTTGCGAAAACATTGCTACGGCATTCGAATGGAAACGTATCAGAAATATCGGGGTATATTTCAGATAGCCACCGTGGTGCGTCTCGATTTGATAAAATTGCTTTCTAATTAGGGTACGGGTACGTTGGCGTTCTGTTAGGATCGACGAGACACTCGGGACGATGCTATTTCGACGTATTTATTTTAGAAAAATCAATGGGACGAGCGGCGGATAGATACATCTGCGGATAAAATGGTTGTTTTTAACAAAGGTTTATTCTTTTTTCTTTTTTTTTTTTTCCTCTCTCTTCCTTTTTTTATCGTCCGGTGAAATCGAGGCTCGCTCGTGAACGAACGGGATATCGTCCGGTTGACCGGATATGACGGTGATCAAATAAAAAACGAAAACAAAAGCAAACATTCGGTTTCTTACAAATCGGCTCGTATTTGCCTATCAGTTATGAAATCGTTTCGATTTTCATCTGGATTTTTGCATGTTGAACGGCACGAACGTTTCTGTGTATCTTGTTCGATCTTTCGTCGAAACATATCGATTCGTTTTTTTTTTTTTTCTTTTTTCACGCGAAGATGTGCTTCACTTTTCGTCGAATGCAAAAATCGTTGCTCCGCTTTCTCTGGAAAAGGATCGTTTCGTAAGATCGGGGACAAAGTGGGCACGATCGCGGGAAATTTTAATCGTTGGAACGATAAAAATCGTAGAAAATAAAACGCGAGCTTGAAATATTTGGCTTTCGAGTCAAATTTCCCACGGGCAAGCTTTCGCCCGTGATACCAATTAACGATATAGAAAAATTGATCTTTCCTGCTTCTTCTTTTTTTTTTTTTTTTTTTTCTATGAGAAATCAGAGTATATTTTCAGTCTCGTTTGTAAAACGATAAGTTGTCAAATCGTTACGGGATATTGTTCGAAGTTCTTATTTTCTATCTATCACGCGAAAGAAGAAGTAAGTGCAAGCGTGTATTGGAATTTCTTTTTCGCGACTCTGCGATTTTTCTACACAATATGTATGTACACGGTGGGCCAAAAATCATTTCCTACTTAGTAAAATAAATCCGTAATGTTTTTTTTATTAATTAAAGGCGATTAATTTGAAAGAAATAGTTTTAAAAACTATAATGAAAGACTCAAATTTAATTTAAAATTAATAAAATTAATTTTCTATCATATTTTCATGTTTTATGAAGAAAGAAAAAAAAAAAAAAAGATATGCCCTACGATCCTCTCTTACGAATATGAAATGTCATTGATATTTAAATTATCGACTATGAATTTTCGATTTTGGTCGTTGGTGTAAATAAACAGAAGTTTAAAGCTCTTCGCTGTAAATAAATAAAAGTAAAAATAAACAAAAATAGTAAAAATAGTAAATATAGTAGAAACTATATAAGTATTATATAAAAACTATAAAAGTATAACTATATAAGTATAAAAAACTACAATAGTATAACTATATAAATATTATATAAAAAACTATAAAAGTATAACTTATAAATAATATATAAAAAACTGTAAAAGTATAACTATATAAGTATAAAAAACTACAATAGTATAACTATATAAATATTATATAAAAAACTATAAAAGTATAACTTATAAATAATATATAAAAAACTGTAAAAGTATAACTATATAAGTATAAAAAACTACAATAGTATAACTATATAAATATTATATAAAAAACTATAAAAGTATAACTTTATAAGTATTATATAAAAACTATAAAATTTATATTACATGAAAAACTATAAGAGTATAATTATATTATATAAAAAACTAGAAAAGTATAACTATATAAGTATTATATATAAAAAACTATAAAAATATAACTATATAAGTATTATATAGATAACTATAAAAGTACTATATAAGTATTATATAGAAAACTATAAAAGTATAACTATATAAGTATTATATATAAAAAACTATAAAAATATAACTATATAAGTACAACTATAAAAGTATTATATAGATAACTATAAAAGTACTATATAAGTATTATATAGAAAACTATAAAAGTATAACTATATAAGTATTATATATAAAAAACTATAAAAATATAACTATATAAGTACAACTATAAAAGTATTATATAGATAACTATAAAAGTACTATATAAGTATTATATAGAAAACTATAAAAGTATAACTATATAAGTATTATATAAAAAACTATAAAAGTATAACTATATAAGTATTATATAAGAAACTAGAAAAGTATAACTATACAAGTATTATATAAAAAACTATATAAACTATAAGAAACTATAAAAAAACTATAAAAGTATTATATAAGAAACTAGAAAAGTATAACTATACAAGTATTATATAAAAAACTACAAAAGTATAACTACATAAGTATTATATAAAAAACCATATAATTATTATACAAAGAAAGTAATAACAAATAAATATATAAGTCAAATAAACGCGTGAGCAGGTCGAAAGATCGAACGATTTCGACAGGATCGATCGTCTTCTTGCTTCTACGCCGGATGTGCACCGTAAGAACCACCGCTAAGCGCTCGCTTAGGCCAACGCCTAGTCTATCTCCCCCCAATTTTATCGCGATACGAGAAAATTGAAATTTTATAGCAACATCGCCAACGATTGTGCACACGTGCCTCGTATTTCTCGCTCGATAATGGCATCGCTGCATCGATTTCTCGATCGTCTCCTCCCTTCCCCTTTCTACCCTGCCGTCGAACGACGGTGGTCATTAAACGGTTTCGCGTTTATTTCAGACACGAGAGCCAGACCGTTTCTAGCGACTCAAGAGTACCAAAAGGCTCGAGGTGAAATTTCAATCGAGCGCATTTTGGTATTTGCGAACGCATTTTGCAAGTGACGCGTTAAATATAAATTATTATAACGCGAGATATTACTAAGCGAGATATTTCTCACTCGCGTGCATAATTATCCTATTCGTTGCGTTTCGTTGGGTGCTGATGAATTTTGAAGATATGTCAAATACTCGTGAGAGAGAGAGAGAGAGAGAAGAAAGAAAAAGAAATACGGTTCGATCGGGTGGAAATTTCACGCGTTGGAACGCGTGGCCGATGAATAGTATAAACGTGAACCTCAGCTCGGGAGTCTTCGTGTTCAATTTTTCAACAGCGGGCGGTCACCGCGGCGTGAAACGATCACCACCGCGAGAGGATACTTGCCGCGGTATTTGCGACACTCGACGAGAGTCTCGAGAGAGGGAGACCTCCCCGAAGAGCGAGCGGAGATAACCGAAAAGAGTTGGCCAGCTGGTAATAGGGCAATGACGCGCGGCGAGTGTTGAAACTGTTGAACGACAGTTAAGGTAGATCTTTGGTAAAGTGATAGCACGAGTGGCTTTCGTTTCTCATTTCTCGGCCGCGGAGTATATCTCTATATAGCGCCGCCACGCTGGACCGCTCGTTCAACACGGCCATCTCGAGCTCGAACGTTGAGCAAAGGTTTGTCTCCGTTTAATGAGACAGGCCTTGGTCTAGCACAGTCAGAGAGTTCAAAAGAAAAAAAGAAGAAAGAAGAAAAAAGAAAGAAAGTATGTGGATGACACGAATGAGTCTACATTTAATAAATATAATTACTAAACGATACTCGAGATCCTCCATTTTGTTTTTATTCTCGACTCTTAGGTTTCAACTTGCCTACTATCTGTTTCTCAGTTTTTTTTTTTCGTGTGACGCTAGCGTTTTAAAATGTCGGATCTTCCGGTTCCAATATTACAGGAGGTTTATCATCACTTACAGAAAAAAGAAGAATGAAATTAAAAAGGAAACGGGCATAAAAATAGTTAACCCAGAGAAACAGAACATTTTCCAATTTCGCGTTATTGAAAAAGCCAAAGACAAATGAACACCTTGCGATTATAGAAATCCGCGTATGGACGACTCTGCTTTTTTTAATTATTTTATCGTTGAATAATGATTGGAAAAAGAGATACAGTCACGAGTGGGAGGAAAGTCGCGACGTCAGCGCCTCCAACCGTTTTCGCGGACGTGACAACAACTGTTTTCAGAAAGGAACAGAAGAGAAGAGGTACGGTCGACTTTTTTTCATCGTACAATTCGTACGTTTTTCGTTCATCTTCGCAAATGTCGACGAGAGAGAGAGAGAGAGAGTTAGGTTCGAACAATTAACTGAGAGGAGGCTTATTAACTTAACGCCCTTTCTGTGTACGATTGTACGTACCAGTGTAATTATCGAATCGGTCCAGAACGGATAATTAGGAGTACCGGGCAGATGTAGGTTAAATTTAGTTTTCTGGCATGAATCATCGGCTGGCTCGACCAACTTTTGCGAAAATCTCTCCTCTCCGCGAGCGGATATTCGGAACGCTGTTTAATATCGCGCGTATCTTTCTAATTAGAGCGCATGGACGCAGGCGCCGAGCGGCGGGGATTTTTTTCTTTGAAACGCGAGCCACATTTTGTTCCCTCCCACCTCCTCGAATTACGAATATCCAGAGATTACGTTGCACTTTTTCTCTTTTTTTCTTTTTTTTTTCTCTCGATGCGAAGTCTCGCAAACGAAACTTTCCCAGCGTGGAACAGAAAAAAGTCAGATTCCTTCATTATCGGATGCCAATTTATCCCCTTAATAAGGGGAAAAAAAAACGCTGTCCGCAAACGTATAACTAACCTATAACTTTGTGAACAACATATAATAACCAAGTTCGTGTTCATTTGAAACGGAAATCATCTCGTAATAAACCATCCGTTGCGGAAAGAACGTTATTTTCAAATAAAATTTACTTCTTTCCAAGGGGGGGCATCTTTTTCTTATGGTTAAAAATCTTGGTCTAGGTCAGTGGTTCCCAACTTTTTCCCTCTTTTCATTTGTGAGTACTCCCCTTTCATCCATCCTTCAATAAAGTTTTCTTTTTAACTTTCTCAGGTTGGCTAAACAATCGAACGTTTCAAATTAACCTAACAACGTTTCAAATCAAGACTCTGTAACTTTGTTTTTGTATTTTTCTTTCAACTCCTCCCTCTGGTGTTTTCCGCCATTACACACTTGGAACCGTTGGTCTAGGTTAGGTTCAGGTTAGATATTTATGTTTCCGAGATTTCAGAGGTGTTCTTTGCCTCTTCAAACGAAACTACACATTGTTTTTCGTCTCGTGACGAATTTGTTTTGAAGACAAGTTAAAAAGTTAAACGATCAAATAAGATAGGATAAAAAAAAGCTATCCCTCCCCCCCGGTCGAAACGAAATAAGTTTGAAACATTTTATCCGCGACGAATAGTTTACGAGATGATTTGCGTTGGGATAGTTACGTTTGAAATGGGTACATACACCATATGTATAAACGAGTTCTCCTCGCGACTGGAAAATTGATAGTTTCCATTGCGATCTACTTGGATTCACGTAGCCCCCCCATCGGTAATACACTCTTTATTAAGCCTTCAGAAATCAGGATTTTCTTCGCTGGTACGACACAAATTACACGGGTTGATTGCAGCGAAACCGGGACGTAATAACAGCGATAAATGGACTGTTTGATGACAATGCCGCGATACAATGATAAAAGAATAAAATAACGCGGCAGTAAATATGTAGATGATAACGCTCAAAGCGCAGATAAGGAATGGCATAAACGCTGTGTGTTACGGAGGTTCCAACGGGCGCTTTACATGCACTTTCGCGCGTTATTTGTCGCAATACGACGATGTTCGCAAAGAGGCCCGAAAGCCAAAGTATTCAGGCCACGGGACGTGCATTACCACGTCCAAACGCTCCCACGATATTAACGTACGCCGCGGAACACTGTCCCGCAATAACGTGAAGCTAGCAACGATAGCTGATTCTATCGTTCAGCGTTAACATCGTGGCAAAATGTAACATAAACAGAAAAAAATTCGTCGTTATCGTTGTCGGGGGGAGGGGGGGAGACTGGACGTCGTCTCTCAAGGTCGTCGGAAGTCGTGATTGTTGTTGATGCTTAAACGTTCGATATAACTATACAAATATTTCGTATTTCGCTGTTGGACGATCCAATTAGGCCCAGAAGGACTGACAATCAACGCTGGCTGTAACTGTGAGTCGATAAATGGTCCTTCTGAAACGACCTACGACAATTTGACACTTATCCGTCAGGTCAAATTCCTACAATAGTCCTCGAATTATTACTAATAAAAATGAATTTATTTACGAAGAGTAAATTAAATGAAATATTTTGATAATTAAAACCATAAAATATTATTGATGAAGTTATTCTTATAAATGATAAATTTATATATTCTGATAAAAAAAATATAAGTAAACTATAAATATAAATAAACTAATAAAGTATAAATATCATTTGTAACATTCTAAATTACAAATATAAATAAACGATAAATATAAGCAAAGTAATAAAATATAAATATCATTTATAATATTCTAAATTAACTAATTCTGATTCAAATGGAATTCGACTTAAATCATAATTAATTAATAATAATCAATTAATCATCTAATGATAAATATACAATGTAAAGGATATACTGAACTAAAAAATTTTAAATTAAACTGATAATTTAAGTGTCCCCCCAGTTAAGCGTCCTACAGTGTCGTAGGAGCAATTTTTCTCAGCGCCTTTAGACCAAGCCACGTCTTTGGGCGCCAACAGTGGTCAAAGTATCGAAATGTGACAAGTGTCGTTCGATACGACTCCGCCGCAACTGCGAGAAAGAAATTCCAGGTTTTTTTTTTTTATACGGACACCTCATTTCATCTCGTTTCATTTCGTGCGTTTATTTGGCGACACACAATCCGAACGCGTACACGCCGGGGACGGTAAATATGGATTACAGGAGAGGAGCCTACTGTTTCGTAAGCCAAATGGGATTAACTGGTCGTGCATAAGGGACGCGGCCCTTGTGTGTGTTTTTTCTCTCCCCCCCCCCTCTTCTCTTCTTCTTTTTTTGTTTCTTTTCTCGCGGAGGAAACTGCGCCCCGGCGCATTGTCGCGGCTCATGGATATATCTGGCCAGGGCAGACCGAGGAGAATAGCGTAGCAGGAAGTAGAATGGGGATTACGAGCAGGTGAATACTTCATTATATGAAGCCTGCATGGAAACTTGCGGAATGATAATACTTTAACAGGCTGAGGGAACAACGGCACTGTGGTGGCGGTCCCGGTGGGCTAACTGCCCCTCTTCTCCGCCGACATTCCCCTCCGCAGGCAGCACCGATGGCAGCGGATTATTCGTTAAAACCTGGAATGGGGAATATTTTTCTCTCCTCTCGCAGCTACCTTCCACCCACCTGGTTGCTAAACGATAATTGTGCCAGAAAGAAGAAGAAGAAGAAGAAGAAGAGGAGGAAGAAGAAAAAAAGAGAAAGGACGCTCCATCGTTTCAGCATTTTTATCCGCGGACCGACGAAAATCTACCGAGCCCCAGATCTATATATTATATTACACTCTTCCCTAGGTCGCTAATTATGGCGGTATACTTCTCGATTATTGCGCGCGTCGAGAATTTTTTCTCCCACGTTGCAACACTTTCTCGGTTTCAAGCCGAGGGTATTCTGGCGTAAACTTTTGAGAAAAGAATCGATTTCTTTTTTTTTTTTTTTTGCACATTCTTAAAGGAAGTTTCAAAAATAAATCTCTGTAGCCTTACATGTGTGGGATGGGAAAGGGCCCATAATAATTGCAGATGTCCCGAGTGGTGTACCATAAACAGTAGAGAAAGTCAGGCCTGGGATTGTTTATGGCTAGCCCTCCAGTCCTAGCGTTTAAGACACTAAGGGTATGGATGCGTTTGTGTGTGTGTGTGTGTATGAATGACGAATTTTTGTGCAGATGAGTAAGGCAGTGAGTCAAAGAGAAGTCAAAGAGAACAGAGTGAGTGTCGAGACGTCAGAGGGAGCAGAGTGAGCGAGCCGTGAGAGAGAGAGAAGATAGTGAATTGAGAGTTGCAAGCCTAGCGATTTAGCAACTAAGAATTTGCAATCATCATTAAACAAATTTTCTTTTATTTAACAGTAAATAAACAACTATCCTTTAACAAAATTCCTACAAATTGGGATTCCTACACATGTGAACTCCTAAAATTAACGAAGCTTACCGTAATACCGAATTTTAAAGGCATTTTCCTGGAAACTATGTTCATCGGAACGGTGTCCACGATATCTGAAAATCTACTTGACCAATTGACTCAAAATTTTAAGTACGCATTTAGTACACATGTGTGACTATAGCTCCTACCAGAATCAACCAAAAAATTTCGTTTTTTATATTTCTTTAGGCATCCGAAGGTTAACAAAAACATGCAAAAATCGATAATCGAACTTCAAAGTATCGCCACTTTTTTAATTACCGACTTTTTTTCATTTGTTTTGGTGTACCTGCTGTAGCCAGACTCATACTAATTGAGGAACATTCACGGTTTCTTTTTTCTTTATTTCCAATAAGCAGAGTCATGGACACCGTGAGACGACCATTTTAAAATTATGTTTGAGAGTATGTGGTTCTTTTTGCCCCCCCCAAAAAATTTAAAACATCGTTGAAACACGTACAGATAAACCTTGTCAATTTGGCTGCAAAAGGTACAACAGTTTCTTTGCAAAAAAATTCCCTAGCAAAGTTAAAAAAAAAAAAACACTTCACGCTAGAATATACCCCCTTTAAGTATATTCAAATGTAACCCAAACGAAACAAATGACAAGTTGATAACTTCTCGATCATTTCTGTCCAGTGATGTCGTACCGACGAGATGAAAAGAAACAGAAAGCGACGAGTCATTGTATACTCGTTATGGTCACTCGTTATGGTCCGCGCGAAAGCAAAGATCTCCCTCTTCTCGCCCTCTCCTCCCACGGACAGCGTATATAAAGTGTAATAGTAGTGTAAAAAAAGATAGCAAGTAGTACAAAAGAAATAGTAAATAGTATAAAAAAAGAAGCTACGGGCGGGAGGGTGGACGACGAGCAATTAACCCGTTTCTTGTCCGCGAAACAGGCGACGAAGTATCGGCAGGAGGGAAGAAACTGAAAACGTCGAATTAGTCAGCGTTCGTCGAAAGGAACGACACGCCGGGGTTTTGCCGTTTCGAACGAACCTTCCCCGAGGCTTCTTCGCCGGATAAAAAGAGGAGACGGAGGCTCGTGGTAGGTGAATTGCTCCTCCGGATGGGATTGCTCGATAGAGAGATCCTTCGCAATAACGTCCTGCCCCTCTCTCTCTCTCTCTCTCTATCTGTCGTCCTCTTTCTCTCTGTTTCGTTTCACCTTCCGAAACCCCGTTGCTCGTTGCTTTTGATAACTTGCTGACCATCTCCCGGCATCGAAGGCACGTATCGTTCTGTCACGATTTATCATCGAGATAGCCGCGCTTGTTGCCCGGCGCTACACCCGATAAAGATCACGTACACGTTCCACGGCGAGGATCTACGAGGAAAAGTCCTCCCGCCGTGGAGAATCGCCGGCGTAAGCGAGCCGATCGATCCTCGTCCGATCGCGTCTCGATCCCGCTTCTACTCCACCTCCTCGCGAGATTTCGCGACAATCATCGCTGCGATTCGCGATACGTGCGTGTTTCGTCGCAGGCAGAGCGAATGCGTACACCGATACCGAACAGAATCGTAAATTAAAGCGTTAAGACCCATCCCCCCCCCCTCCTCCACCCTTTATCGATAGACGAGCGAGCAGACCGATGTCGCATTGTGTTTTTAAAATAGCTGCATAGCGCTGGGGATTTACGTCGACCATTCGGCAGGATTCATTTGCAGCTTTTGTCGAACAATGGCAAAAAAAGAAAAAAAGAAAAAAAAATGGATGTGTTACGAGAATTTAGATGGAAATTCTTGGAAGAGAGACGAATTAACGTGGAGAGACGCGTTAATTAACGTCGATAGGGTCCGCGAGATTCGTTCGAATAGTGTTTGCACGATCTACAGTGTTTTTATCGACAGTTTCTTGCAAAAGATGCAAGTGACAGATTTTTCTTTTTCTTCGAAAGTTAGTAAAAACACAGTTTGCAACGATCTAGAAGTAGAAATGTTTGAAACATAGTAAAGCAAGAGACGCTGCAAGTTGACGTAGTATGATTCGAGAGGTTCGTTCAACGAGCGTTCATTTTTATCGTGAAACGAATCTATAATTTGCAAACATCTAAATACAAATCTTTCGAAACGACAAGAAAACAGCTTGGTTAGATTGAAGTTAGATTTAGGTTAGGTTTAAGTTAGATTTGGGTTAGGTTAGATTTAAGTTAGATTCAGGTTAGGTTAGATCCAAGTTAGATTTAGGTTAAGTTAGATTTAATTAAGTTGACCCGCAACACTTGTTTACCGCAGAGTGTTCGTATAATTTGCAATTTTTGTCGTGTGAAACGTGAATCCACAGTTTGCAATGATCTAAACAGAATCTTTGAAACAGGAAGAGACAGCTGCAAGTTGACGTCTTACGGTAATTCACGAGGTTCAGAGGCTGTAATTTACCGTTTTTGTCATAAAACGAATCCTCGAAACAGCTGAATTACGTTTAGTTAGATTTGGGTTATGTTAGATCCAAGTCAGATTTAGGTTATGTTAGATCCAAGTTAGATTTAGGTTAAGTTAGATTTAATTAAGTTGACCCGCAACACTTGTTTACCGCAGAGTGTTTGTATAATTTGCAATTTTTGTCGTAAAACGTGAATCCACAGTTTGCAATGATCTGAACAGAATCTTTGAAACAGGAAGAGACAGCTGCAAGTTGACATCTTACGGTGGTTCACGAAGGTCAGAGGCTGTAATTTTTGTCATAAAACGAATTCTCGAAACAGCTGAATTACGTTTAGTTGGATTTAGGTTATGTTAGATCCAAGTTAGATTTAGGTTAGGTTAAACTATACATTAAATTAATTTTTAATTACTAAGATTCGTTCACAGGATATTAGTATTATACTTATGATTTTCGTCACGAAGCGAATCTTTCACATAGTTTGTTAACGTCTAAACGCAGATATCCTTCAAAGCAAAGGATAGTAAAAGTTGACGAGTATTAATTGTATAGATGGGCCACGAGGTTCGTACAATTTCCTGGGAGTTGAATTTTATTAACATCGCCACTTGTTAACGCGCCGCTTGTCACTCGGCCGAGGCAATGAAACTCCTGACACACACCGAGCGAGACACGAGGGGTGAATATAGCGAGAGAGGGTTTTAGGGTCGGATTAAAGAGATTGCACCCATGGTTGCATGGCCGGCCGGTAGGGTTTGTCGACGAATCGATGATGTTTGCGAAGTGAGATGAATGGCCATGGAGGTCAGTCGCGAATGTCGTGTACCTTGGCAACCGTTCCACTGCGATTTCCATTGGCCGCTGGAACACTCGTCCAAGCTTGCTTCCCTCGCTGATCGCTTTTTCCTTTTTTTTTTTCCTTTTTTTTTTTTTTTTTTTTTACTTTTTTTTGTTTTTTCTTTTTTTTTTGTTTCGGTCTCGGTTTTTCCTTTTTTTTTTTTTTTTTTGAAAACTCTCGCCAACCGTACGTCTGTCGTCTCCGCTTAATGAAGAACGATTAACCTCTCACTGCTGTTTGCGCTGTGGAAAATCAGCCTGTTGGTCATGGATGCATCCATCTTTCACACGAGACTTTCACCAACAAAATTAATTTAATTCGCTAGACAAGTCGATCAACGAATCGTTTCAATTTCAGATTGTATCGTGTACGAACACCATATGGACAAGAATGTGGGATAACTGACGCAATAACATTTCCATTGTCCTTCAGGACACAACGAATTATAGAGGAGCTAATAAATTTGTAATTTTTAAGTTTCAGAAAATCTCGTAATGTTTCCCAACAGACGTAACAAACCGATATCCGACAGGATTGCCGGGATTCACAAAATTCTTCAGACAGAGAAGTCTAAAGACCTTCGGCCAAGTGGAAAAGGTGCTGACCCAAAATTTCCAAAGCGGCGGTGCTTATCGTTGAGATAAACGAGGGAGGTAACGTAAGCCAGGAAAGAAAATTTCTTTCTGAACGCGCGGGGAAATTGCTGCCCCCCATTCTGAGAATGGCCTCCGATAAACTAGGGACAGTAAGGAGGCTGGAAAAACTGTCAAATACGAAACAATATCGCCCCCCCTGGGCGATTGAATATCCAATATTGTACGCGAATATTCGAACGGATAATAAATTTATTAACTTTCAACGATATTCACAATTTCTCGCGTTAGATGCACACCGAGTAATCGACGATTGCTATGTTTCAGGCGATCTTATGATGTTGTGTCGTGTTTGTAACGTTCACTTGCGATCTCACCGTCAAGCATCGCTCTGCGAACATCGTCACGTCGACGAAATCTGCATAAATAGTGGCGGCGAAAGTGGCTAAGAGGAGAACTGGACGAAGAGGAAGAGAGGGGAGAGAAAAGTGGTGCGAGCTGGCTCATCGTAGACACACCCTCGCGGCCTGCACTTTCCATTTCACTTCTTTTGCATGGCTGTTGATTACTTCCGACCGGGGTTAAGCAAAGCTTCGAGCGGAGCTTCTTTCGTTGAGGACAGGCGAGAGAGAGAGAGAGAGAGAGAGAGAGAGGGGTGTAATGCGCCTCTGGCACTCTATTGTATCAACTTTCAAGTTCAGAGCATAGAAAACGGTGCCCGAGCTCCCCGTTTTTTCGCCCGCTCGGCATTCTCTATCAGTTGCTCTCTCCGTGTGTGTGTGTGTGTGTGTGTGTGTGTGTGTGTGTTTGTGTCGTGCCTAAGTCTTCCGTTCTTCGTTTCACTCGACACGATTCGCTCGTCCGCCGGGTAATTCCTCGCGACAAAAAAAAAAAAAAGAAATGAAAAGCGAGGCTCTCTCCTTTTTTTTTAAAGTGGAAACTATAACTATATAGTACTATAGTATACTGTAGTAGTATACTATACTATACTATACTGTAGTACGTAGTGTACTATATTGTACTATACTATACTGTGTACTGTACTATACTATACTGTAGTAGTATACCATACTATACTATGCTATACTGTAGACTATATATAGTATACACAGTATATACAGTATAGTATAGTGTAGTATACTACTACAGTATAGTATAGTACAGTATACAGTATAGTATAGTGTAGTATACTACTACAGTATAGAATAGTACAGTATACAGTATAGTATAGTGTAGTATACTACTACAGTATAGTATAGTACAGTATACAGTATAGTATAGTGTAGTATATTACTACAGTATAGTATAGTACAGTAGACAGTATAGTATAGTGTAGTATACTACTACAGTATAGTATAGTACAGTATACTGTACTATACTATATTGTATACTGTACTATACCATATTGTATTCTGTACTATACTGTACTGTATACTGTACTATACTGTACTATATTATATTATAGTAGTATACTATACTATACTGTGATATCCTATATTATAGTATACTATAACTACATGTACTATATAATACTATATTTATACTAATATAGTTATATATACTATATACTAATATAATTATATATACTATACGACTTTCTTACTAATATAGTTATATATACTATATAACTTTATACTAAAGTAGTTATATATACTATATAACTTTATACTAATGTAGTTATATATACTATACAACTTTATACTAATATAACTATATATACTATATAACTTCATGTACTATAAAGTTAATTTTCTTTTCTTTTTCTTTTTTTCTTCTCGGTTTCCTACGAATTGTTCCCGTTACTCGCGGTAATGTAAGAAAATATTTTATTAAAACAAGATGAAAAGCGCCGGCCGTCCGGAAACGGCGACGTTTTTCATCGACGCTGTTCACGGTTCTTATCGTTCTCGCAGCCTGGCCGAATCCATTCTGTTGGCCGGGAGAGCTCGTTCCTTACGATGACGAACGACACGACACGCAAGAAACCAATTTCAAGATCAGCTGCGGCCCCGATGGGAACGAATGATTACCGAAATGATATCCGATTCGTCGAGAAAGATTGGGGAAAAAGTGAACGGCGGCGCAGCGAGTTATCGGTATTCCATTATCCTCGAGGGTGTCTTGACCACCCTCGTGGACATCTGTCGTTTCTCCTCTTCCTTCTGGTTTTCTTTTTTTTTTCTTTTTAGAACTATGACGAGCAAGTCAAACATGAATTAGTCAAACACGAAGCAATTTCCGCGGAGAGACTTGGCGTAGTAGCCTTCGCGGTATAACGAGGTTCTAGATTGAAGCACCAAGTAGCTGTACCGATTGATGGAACAACACCCACGGGGTGCATACGGTATGGTGTTCCAAGTACGTTGCTCATCAAAATTAATTAACAACTTGCCGACGAATCGAGAACTTGAAACTTTTCAGTCACAACGTTTCAGCGACAACGGGGCGAGGGGTGGAAGTTGGTGATTGGATATTCTGAATTTCTGTATTTTCCCTTCCTGCCAAAGAAGAGGAACACCGACTTACTTTACCGTCAGACTGAATTGACAACTAAAATGAACGTCGTATCGTTCGGATGATACTGTTAGACTCTGTGAAAATTTACGTTCTTGATGGTATGATAAAGCAGACTATCGGTAGAAAATTGTCTCGCGCTTCAAATGTTTGTTACACGTCGTGTGTGTACTTTTGCATGTAATTATGCAGTTCAAAATCTTCTAATAGTAATAAATCTAAAACATTTTCCGACGAAAGAATCTAGTTTAATAATAATAAATAATAATCGGCAATAACAACAAGTAATAATGCTTGTAACATCGGTTAATTTGCGTTGCAAGTAATATGAAAAATTACAGTTCTAACAACTGATTATTCTAAATATTTATAAATATTATAGTAATTAATATTATAATATTATAATATATTATAATATAATAATAATATTAATATATAATAATATTAATATTATTAATATTAATATTATTAATTATATACTAACATATTATAATAATTAATATTATTATAATATTATAATATAAATATTTATAAATATTATTATAATAATTAATATTATTATAATATTATAATATTTATAAATATTTATAAATATTATTATAATATTATAATATTATAATATAAATATTTATAAATATTATTATAATATTGTAATATTATAATATAAATATTTATAAATATTATTATAATATTGTAATATTATAATATAAATATTTATTATATTATTATAATATTGTAATATTATAATATAAATATTTATAAATATTATTGTAAATATTGTAATATTATAATATAAATATTTATAAATATTATTATAATATTGTAATATTATAATATAAATATTTATAAATATTATTGTAAATATTTTGGTCCCAACAAGCCGTAACAAACAGTATGGACTCGTCGCAGAGATTGGCAATGGAAAATAATTCACGTCCTCCTGGGATTCCTCCTGGGGCAATACTTTGCTAGGATCGTTTCATCATCAGAGTCTACAACATCACGTAACCCTTGGTTAGCTACCTGCCAGACGATGTTCACCCTGTGGTCAGTTAATAGTCGCTGGTAGGGTGACCTTCTCCAAAATCCTTGCCAGAGGCTATTTGACTACAATGTGCGTTATCAAGAGGAGGAGGGTTTCAACCACTTTCGCGAGCAGTATCTATCCCGGATCATCATCGGGGAAATGAATCTTTCACCCGATGGGCTTCCCTTCGGCGAAACTTCCCTTCGGCGTACTAACGTTCCACCGGCGAACTCCGGAATCGAGACTGTGAGAAAAGTTGACACGTTTAGGGAAGTAGTTCGGGAGAAATTCTAGAGAGGATTCTAACGAGAGAATCGCCGTCTCGCGGACGAATAAGAAATTTCAGTGATAAAGATAAGCTGTAGCCAAGGAAGAAATTTCGAAAGAACCAGAACGAGAACGTGAGATGGGGAAAAGGAAAATTTTCGAAAGAACAGAGTAACAGAGTCGAACGAGACAAAGTTGGAAATGATGGAAAGAGTTTGTGGAAAGTTCTACACTTTCGATTCTGATGGAAATACGTGTAAAGAACCTGTCACAATATTAACCTTGACCTTGAATTTCAAAATCAAAATCTTTCTTTTCTTCTTTTGCATTGTATTCTAGTGATTGCGAAAGCAAAACTTTTCCAAGGAATCATAGATTGCAATCAAATAGTTCCCTTGAAAAATAGTAAAAGTATGTTAATCATTTAACATTGTGCGTGCTAACAGCGACTTTATGATTCTGGATTACGTTTCACTAACATTTCACTCGTCATAGTTGTAGCATCAGTGCGAGTCTGAATAATCAAATGATAAAACTAAGCGTTAACATTATTCGAAATACAAACATCCAGAATCATAAAGTCGCTGTTAGAATTTCAAAATTAAAATTTTTTTTCTTTTGCATTGTATTCTATTCATCGCGAAAGTAAAACTTTTCCAAGGAATCATAGGTCGCAACTTAATAGTTCTCTTGAAAAATGGCAAAAGTTTGTTAATCATTTAACATTGTGCGTGCTAACAGCGACTTTATGATTCTGGATTACGTTTCACTAACATTTCACTCGTCATAGTTGTAGCATCAGTGCGAGTCTGAATAATCAAATGATAAAACTAAGCGTTAACATTATTCGAAATACAAACATCCAGAATCATAAAGTCGCTGTTAGAATTTCAAAATTAAAATTTTTCTTTTCTCGCATTGTATTCTACTTATCGCGAAGGTAAAACTTTTCCAAGGAATCATAGATTGCAACCAAATAGTTCTCTTGAAAAATAGTAAAAGTATGTTAATCATTTAACATTGTGCGTGCTAACAGCGACTTTATGGTTCTGAACCCGTGAATATCATTGAAAAGGAGTGAAAGGGGGGAAAGAAAGTTTTCGGAACACAGTAAGTTCGACAGCGAAGCTGTCGATGCAAAAATACGACATTAAACGTACAAACCATATGCCACTAATTGAGAGAGAAAGTGTATCGGCTTGTTATTAGCTTTGTTAACGGATCGCGCGACATTCTCATTATCCATTCAATCGTTTATCTCGTCCAGAACGTTTCCGATACGATTGACAATGTTAATTACCGGAATGCTTCGGATAGTAATGGCATTTGACAACGGAACGAGAGCGCCGGATGATTTTTAACACCCTTTTCATCATATTTTCGGATCGATCTTCTTTCCGACCGTCGAGAGCCGAACTCGATGGCTGTTGTGAAGCTATTCGCTCGAATTAATAACTCTCGATATTTTTTTCTCTTTTTTTTTTTTGTTTCCGCGCGTGTGTTTCTCTCTTTTTCGCAGAACCGAGTGATTTACAAATCAAGTGATACCAAATCGTTGAACGAAGAAGAGGAGACGTTTCTCCGGCTCACGCCAATCGGTTCAAAGGTCATCTCAATTTCAACCACGAACGACGAGAGAATGAGAACACACACGGTCTTTTCAAACGTTCAAACACACACACACACACACACACACACACACACATATAAACACGTGGGTTTTAGATAATCGAATGTACATCCATTAAGGCGGAACCTGCTGCAGCCGGAAATGAAACAGAACGATTTTATAATAACGCCAACGCTCTAATCCATCCGATTGACGGACGTAATTAAATCAACGTTATCCCAATACACATGGCATTAATATCAATTCTAATTTACAATCGGTTTAATGAACGCCGAGCCCTTTGTCCACTCGCCAGGATTTTCGCCGGCGCGCGAATTCGTCCTGCAAACATTCGTCCGCCCTCTGTCGGCCGTTTCTCTGCAGACGTATCAAGGCTAACCGAGTTTCGCTCGGCGAGTTTGCCATCATTCGTTTCGGAGATAGGGACTGGATGGGGAATGGACGATCAAAGAAGGATCGTCTTCTGTGCGATTGTCCTCCCCTCGAGTTTTTCTTAATTTCTCTAATTCCTCGAGTCCCCTCTAATTTTCTTTAATCGAAGTTTTCGAAAAATTAAAATTTAATGAAATTCAATAATTCTCCCAATTAAATGTTAATTAGAATTTTATATTAAATGCAAAAATTAATTAATATAAAATTCTGCAGGGTCTTATCGTCTCATGAAAAAAAATTTAACATTTTTTATTAAAATTTTAAATCATTCATAATTTATATGTGAGACGACAGTATGTATTCCATTAATCCTTTCATTCCAGATTTCATTTAAAAATCAATTGATTATACTACCCTTGTACAGCCAATTATACTGCAGCCATTAAATTATTCATTGGGCAAATTGACTTGAAATTATTTTCAGTAAGACATGGTTTTGGTAAACAGGTAAATATGTTTATTTTGCCTAATTAAATTATTAAAATATTATACGTATATTATATTAACAACTTAATCGTTTTATCTTGTAATGTAACTTTTAAATGTTATGCTAATCATCCTGTAGATTATAAAAAATGACGTGTTAAAACGTGTTAAGCATAAATGAGGCTAGCTGTAGTACGTGGCGACTCTTTGTTCAATTTTTAGTATCTTTCGAGGCTTGCTTTGCAGAATTTTCGCACCAGGTCCTTGCCTTCTTTGGCACTTCACGACGCAATCATTTTCGGCCAGTTACATTCGACGGTGGCTGGTGCTTGTACATTATTGCGGTTTGTCACGATTGCCACGATACTTCACGTGGTGTATACCATTATCACGCAAACGACGTAGACAGTCGTTTTCTCATACTCATACTCGTGAGAAAATATTCAAAAATAGTTGGCCAAGAGTGAACTGATTGTGAGTGGCACCAAGGGGCATCATTCGTGATCCCTCAGCAAGGTGAACGCTCTATCGATAAAAGCACGATCTTACATAACCACCGTTACTTATTACTTTGTCACGTTACATGCTCGAGAATAATAAAAATTCGAGTAATGGCCTCCTGAGAGTATCATGCAAATCAGATATATTATTAATTATACTACTGATTTAATCATTATAATTAATTTTTTTCAAAATAATTATATATATATATATATATGTAAATTAATTAATTATATATATATATATATGTAAATTAATTTTATAATTTATTGTATACATTATTATTGTATATATTGTAATATATTTTATAATTTTTATATATATAGATGTAATGTAATATTAATTATATATATATATATATATATATATATATGTAAATTAATTTTATAATTTATTGTATATATTATTATTGTATATGTTGTAATATATTTTATAATTTATATGTAAATTAATTTTACATATATATATAATATATATGTAAATTAATTTTTAAAAATGATATAACAAATTGTAAATTTTCTTTTTATTATTAATCAATACTAAAATCATAATTTTACTTTGTAATTATATAAATACGTGACATAGTTGGCAGCCAACGTGTTAAATCAGCGGATTAATACTTCATTCGGCTCTCGAGTTTTCACATTTTCTACAGGCCACTGAAAAACTGTAGAGAAAGACGTAATACTGAATAACCTATATTTCCAAATAAAATAATAAAAGATTAAAAAAAAAAAAAAAAACACGTGTTTGCGAAAGTTATTATTGTTTCAGTGACCACCGTTACACAAATCGTTATTATTGAAAATTGCTACAGCGCACGTTGCACTATTTGCGGGGACAGATTTTGTTAATACGTCACTCGTTCTCGCCAGAGAAGTAGATGTCAGCGGGGAAAGTAGGGGCGCGTCGATACTCGTTTGACCCCGGTGCAACACTTGCAGCTCGCCGTGAGAACGACGGTGTGCCGATGTCATCATCGATAGAGAAGGAACGAAGGAAGAATGGAAGAAACAAACGTTCCCCCCCGCCTATTGAATCGCGCGTAATACAACGCGAAACGTGTTTGCATTTCACGTCGGCTGTCGACACATCGAGGGTTGTTGGGAGATAAGTGTCTCATTCTGTCTACATCGATTAAGCGGCGACGCGCGCGCGTTCGTCCCTTGCCGCGGAAAATGCTCGACATAGCTTTTCGAAGAGCAAGTTTGACTAAAGCGGATTGCCGATTCGCTTTCACGACGTCGTACGATCGATTCGTTGTTAATTAATATAGCTAATGAACGGAGGAGGAAGCAGCGCGTGCAATGACAGAATATTCCCTTTTTCACTATTTAACGTACACGCTGTTCGTCAGGTAGCTTTATATTTACAGTTTAAATGTTTTCACATTTATTTTCAGCCATTGGCAAGTGTTGCATTTATACGTTCATGTGTGAGTATACTTGTCACGAAAAGATGGAACTTTTTTAACGTCGAGTATACTTGTCGTGTAGAGAAAAGATTCGCTTTTGCTATTTGTACTAAAATTTAGGTAAAAGAAATTACGTGTATTTGTAATTATAGCACATTTCCGAATATTTCAAGGCAAACAAAGCCAATGAGATTAAAAATTTTTCAAATGGAACATCAAAAAAGTGGTTTATCATTTTTGTTATAATTTAACTCGATTTTGCAGCAAGTGTATCGCCTAGAAATAATTAAGCACACCAGTGCACATTCTGAGAACGCTTAAAGAGGTTGAAGAATAAAATTGCGAAAACTCGCTCGCAACTGTGATCTATTTCTCCACTCGCTTTTTTTTTTTTTTTTAAACACTGCTAATCACGCAGGGAGGAGTTTCGTATCTTTCAACACACGTGTGCTATCTTTTCACTTCGGCTCAAGTTAAGAAGTTAACGCGTGACTTTGCGTCAAATCAAAATCTACCCGCAGATTCTCCCGGGCGATAGCTCGCGAAAGTTAGCCGATGGCAGGTCTTACAGCGTGCTAGACAGGTGGCAATTGCCACGTCTGAACGTTGTCGGGTTTCGCGCGCGCCTACGTGTATCATCCGGTCGTCAGAGGATTATTCCGTGTGGAAAAACGCGCGTTTAACAGTAAAACCTGTCACACGACCACGAGTTGATTATCAAACGAACAGAGTTTCTCTTTCAAATCGAAAACATGCAGGCTAGCTCGTTAATTAGGCACTTAATGGCGACGAAGTCGAATTTGTACACACCAATTTTCTCTTTAAGTTTGATTGCGTGATTGATGGACTGTGTCGTAACTGAATGCAATGATCCTTCTAGGTAAGAATAATCCTTTGCTACTCGCCAGCGTATTTTATACGTGTTGTCTAGAGAAGTGGCCAACTGGCGGCCCTTGCGCCCCCCACTTCTCGCTAGCGCTATCCCCTCCACTGCGTCGCGGCCATAACATGTATTCGTATACGTGTAATATAAATATGTTTTGTTTATTGTAACTTTGTAAGACAAATATGTATAAATATGTTTTGTTACTAATATGTATAAATATGTTTTGTTTATTGTAACTTTGTAAGACAAATATGTTTTGTTACTGATATGTATAAATATGTTTTGTTTATTGTAACTTTGTAAAACAAATATGTTTTGTTACTGATATGTATAAATATGTTTTGTTTATTGTAACTTTGTAAGACAAATATGTATAAATATGTTTTGTTACTAATATATATAAATATGTTTTGTTTATTGTAACTTTGTAAAATAAATATGTTTTGTTACTAATATGTATAAATATGTTTTGTTTATTGTAACTTTGTAAGACAAATATGTTTTGTTACTGATATGTATAAATATGTTTTGTTTATTGTAACTTTGTAAGACAAATATGTTTTGTTACTAATATGTATAAATATGTTTTGTTTATCGTAACTTTGTAAGACAAATATGTTTTGTTACTAATATGTATAAATATATTTTGTTTACTGTAATTTTGTATTGTAAAATTAAAGTTAAAGGAAGATAGATGTAGTCTACGAAACAGAGTGAGAATTAATTTTCATGGTAGAGGAACCGACAGACTGACAATGAGTGAGCAGCTCGCCATAGACGATGATAGCCAATCATTTTGAAATATAAATCACCATTTTATCGTTCCGATGTAACCCGTGAAAAATTATAATTTTGATCCCCAAAAAAATAAACAGGCTCGCGAATCAACGATCGAGGTTGACAAACTGTAAAAAGACGTCCTTCTCTTGTTGAGACTTCTCGTCGCTACAAAAAAACGAATTGTTGTTGGGAATCTACTGCCCGCAATAAACGCGAAACAATAAATTTCTTTACGTCGACAAGAAATCCCTTTTCTGTCTGTTCTGTAGAACCGCGTTCATCTAATTTCAATCCGTTGCAATCCGTTTCTTGCAAATGCGTGAAACGACACTCTCTCTTATCTTGTTTATGTTCGTTTCGTTTCATTTTATTTATGGAATAAAGACGGTTCTATATATATATATATCTGATTGTACGACTACAAATAATGAAAAAAAGTACAATATACGTAAAGTAAAATATACGTCCTATTGGTCTTCGTTTACGAGATATAATGAATTTTATAAACAGAGCAAACTCTGGTAAGATAGTTTTACCAGAGATGGTAAATTTCAATTTTCATAATAATCATAATTAGGATGAAGAAAACCCACGTGTTATTGTGCATTCAAGACATCAACACCAATTTAGTTTAAACGTATAGATAGGAGTAATTGATAAATTTTTAATTGGACCTTTTTTTCTTGATGGGAAACGAACAGGCACAAAGTACGTTTATTTTATTTTTTGACGCGTTTACACGAAATATCAGAAGAAGTTCCAGTCGATATTAGACTTTGTATGCAGTTTATGCATGATGGAGCTCCGCCGGATTTTAGCCGAGTGGCTAGGCAGTTTTTAAATCAACACTTTGCAAATAAATGGATTGGTCCTACTGCATGGCCTGCTCGTTCTCCGGATTTGAATCCATTAGATTTCCATTTCTGGGGACATTTAAAATCTATTGTATACGCAAGATCGATTGAAAATGCTGAAATACTACAAAATAGAATAGAGCAAGGCTTCCGACAAATTCGAGAAACACCAGGAACGATAGAGAGAGTAACCAGACGAATGACAAAACGCGTGCAGGCTTGTCTTCAAATGCAAGCTGGTCATTTCGAGAATCTTTTGTAAAAGTAATTGAAACAGAAAATTCATTATATCTCATAAACGAAGCCTGATAGGACGTATATTTATATGACTTTTTTCCTTTATTTTTAGGCGTACAATCAGCTCCCGAAGTGGGTACCACAAGTTACGAAACACCCTGTATATATATATATATATATATATATATACACACATACGTTAGCTAGCTGGTTCTTATATATATTTCCCAATCCGCGGTTTTGGAGGAGGCCGCCGGTTATCAGGGGAACGGATGTTCACCAACTTTCTACTTAAAGCAATATCTCCGAGGACCGCAAAAATCTCGGCCATTAGAGAGTTCCGTGACGAGTTCCTCCCTTTCTAAGACGTCAACTCTTCTGGCGGGGAGGGGGGAGGGGAGGAGAAATTCTTTTGTTCGTGCCGGGGCCGTATGTATGGACGCGCTGTCGTATAAAGGGGATATTTTTAAGCCCCGAGAGTAGAAAAGCAGCTTGCCCATTGAAGGACGCATTATACCGGCAGAAAATAGTCCGTCATAGACTCCGGAGTGTTTCCTCCTTAATTTGAAACGTCTCCTCCGTCTCCCCCACCCCCTCCCCCCTCCCCCTCCTCCCACACCCCCGGTCGCATTCACCCCGAGACGTTAGCGCGTTTATTTTTCAATTCAGGTTAATTTGCGGATACCCGTTCGTGCCCGTTCTTTCTTTCTTTTTCTCTCTCTCTCTCTCTCTCTCTCTCTCTCGCTCTCTCTCTCTCTTTTTTTTCCTCCTTTGTTCCGTTGAAAATCGCCAATGAATCTACCTCGCGGCTTTTAATCGCGCTTTTCTCTCCGAAAACAACCTCGCGCTCCTCCTTCTTTCTTTCTTTCATTCATTCATTCTTTCTTTCGCTTTCTCTTCGCGGTTGAAGCATCGTTCTCCTCCTGCCGGCCGTAATCGTTAGCATTAGATTACTCGTGGCCGGTAAGCTAATGCTACGCTTCGCTCGACCAACCCTGGTGTTCACCGTGGCTACGTGTAACGAAAATGCAGCGGAGGCTGGCTATATTTATGGCGGTGACCTGTTCGCCTTTCCCGAGCTCGAGGATTCCCCGTTGTCTCACGTTGTTTCGCGTTTTTCAACCCGTTCGCCGGTCATCCAGTCGCGAATAATCTCCAGTGGCCCCGAGTTGCCGTTTCTAGTCGCGAAATTTGCCGAAATTTTCCCGTCGAACCGATGGGAAATGTACCGAGAGCAAGCGTAACGAAATTCCAAAGTTTCACACGGATGACGAATATGTATATATTCTTGGGCACAAAAGTGTCTTGGGACACTGCTAGTTTTATTTTATCTTTGGTTAGTGCTTATCGTGGATTGTCGTGTATACATATTTTATAATACATATTATATTGTATTTATTATATTTATTATATAATATAATATAATAATTGTATTTATTATATTTATTATATAATATAATATAATAATTGTATTTATAATATAATAATTAATATATAATATTTATAATATAATAATTAATATATAATATTTATAATATAATAATTAATATATAATATTTATAATATAATAATATAATATACTTATAATATAATAATTGTATTTATTATATTTATTATATAATACATATTATATTGTATTTATTATATTTATTATATAATACATATTATATTGTATTTATTATATTATTATTATATTATTATTATTTTATTATATTTATTTACTTATTATATTATTATTATATTATATTATTATATTATATTTATTTATTAATTATATTATTATATTTATTATATTATTCTGTTATATTTATTATACAAAAATTTCTATTGTTTCTATATTTATACTTTTATATTTATATTATATATTGTGTATTGCGTATATATATATATATATATATATATATATATATATATATATATATTTATATTTATATTTATACTTTTATATCTTGTGCAATTTATATTGCAAGTATCGTATTTATCGTACGTAATTTATAATTTACATTGCACTACACATTTTCATTACACAAAATTAATTTTATATAATTAATATAATATTGATAATAATATTAATTTTATATAATTTTCATTATACAGTATTTGCCCCGATAGATTTCTAAACGGCGATGGTAAGATATTCATTCGATCGTTTCTTCATCTCTCTCTCTCTCTCTCTCTCTCTCTCTCTCTCTCTCTCTCTCTAAGTAGCGAATCGAAGCTTCTGAAAACCCAGGCGGAATGGCTCTTCGATCGATGAAAGAGAGAGAGAGGCGTCGTTCGATTACTCTCGCCCGATGACTCCGTTTACCATGGGAGTGATTAATTCGACGACAGAGTTCCCCATCCCTCCCCCTCGTGACCGAAAAAGAGACCACGACAAAAGACTTTAACTACATCATTATTTCGATTATACCGGCGGACTTTGAATTTCAATGGGACGTCCTTGGCGGCGGTATGGCGTAACAGCCTTGTCCCTTTTTTTCGCTCTTTCCGCCCTTCTCTCAGCTTCTCACAGCCTCGCGACGGATAAACGTTTATCCGCGGGAAATAACTTTTTTAATAGATTTAGATTTCCTAGCCGGCTGACCAGGTACGCGGCTCTTCTCCCCCCACGCCGCTCGAAAACGTCCTAATTGACTTGAGAACTCGCGACGCAGCGGCCGACAAAAGGACACTTTTCAACATTTGTAATTATCGTTAAGCGACACGGATATTTAATTATAATTGCGCTAACCGGCAGCTCGCGACCGGACGTTAACAGCCCGTGTTACGGGTGTCCCGTGGCCACGCCGTAATAATCCAGTGGTTCCCTGGTTGTTGTTCCTCGGGCGGCCATTGTTGTTGAAAAGGAAGCAGCGGCCAAGCCGTTAGTAACGCGAAATGACGAAAAATTAATCACTCGCGTCGTTTTGTTAGTTAAAAGTTTCACGCTTAATTAAATTCTGTCGGCGAGATGGTGTGGCAGAGAGACAGACAGAGAGAGAGAGAGAGAGAGAGAAAGAGAGAGAAGAGACTCGAGATGAGGAGAAACGATGGCGGCGGAGGAGAAAGGATACGGAGGAGCGAGGAATCAGAACGGATTTTGTCCGTTCGTGTGCGGTGCAGGCAGGCAACTTCATAGAACCGTCGCCTGCAAAAACATTTTTGAATTACGCCCCGGGTATTTCCCACAGGTAATGCGTCAAGGCTTTTTCATTCGCGTTGGACATACTAGAGACGTTGAGGATACTGAGCACGGAGTAGAACTATACGCCGTGAAATACTTCCTACGCAGCGTAGTACACGTCGCCGTTAAATGCGATCCGTTCGTCCTTGTCAGTGTTGCGCGGCTCTCTGTACACACAAAGATATTCTATTCTACACGCTCGGCGAAAAATTGTTTGGACTTTGAATTGTTATAATTTTATGAAAGAAAGTCTGTAGTTTTTGTAACCCAGTTATAAAATACGACGATATGATATACAGGGTGTTTCGTAACTTGTGGCACCCACTTCGGGAGCTGATTGTACGCCTAAAAATAATGGAAAAAAAGACATATAAATATATGTCCTATCTGTTTATGAGATATAATGAATTTTCTGTTTTAATTATTTTTACAAAAGACGCTCGAAATGACCACCTTGCATTTGAAGACAAGCCTGCACGCGTTTTGTCATTCGTTACTCTCTGGTTACTCTCTCTATCGTTCCTGGTGTTTCTCGAATTTGTCGGAAGCCTTGCTCTATTCTATTTCGTAGTATTTCAGCATTTTCAATCGATCTTGCGTATACAATAGATTTTAAATGTCCCCAGAAATGGAAATCTAATGGATTCGAATCCGGAGAACGAGCAGGCCGTGCAAACCTCCACGACCAATCCATTTATTTGCAAAGCGTTGATTGAAAAATTGCCTAGTCACTCGGCTAAAACGCGGCGGAGCTCCATCATGCATAAACTGCATACGAAGTCTAATATCGACTGGTACTCGTAAACTTCCTCTGATATTTCGTGTAAACGCGTGCTCAAAAAATCAACGTACTTTGTGCCTGTTCGTTTCCCATCAAGAAAAAGAGGTCCAATTAAAAATTTATCAATTATTCCTGCCCATACGTTTCAACTAATAACATGTGGGTTTTCTTCATCACAGTTATGATTATTATGAAAATTGAATGTACCATTCCTGGTAAAACTAGCTTACTAGAGTTTGCTCTGTTTATAAAATTCATTATATCTCATAAACGAAGACAGATAGGATGTATATTATAGGACTTTTTTTCATTATTTTTAGGCGTACAATCAGTTCTCGAAGTGGGTTCCACAAGTTACGAAACACCCTGTATAGTATGTACGTAGAGCTGAAATATATAACAATATAGAGGGTGGGCCAAAAATCACTTCCCACTAAAAATAAATCCGTAATTTTTCTGTCATTATATATTATTTCTTTTAATTTTAAAATATTATATATTATGAAGTTTTATTGAAACGATAAATAAATGGAAAGAAACTTTTGGCCTAACTTGTGTATTAATATAGTTGGCCATTTTTGAAGTACGAAGCCTCCACTTTGACAGACTTTGACGTTAGCTTTTTACTAAAAAATGTCGCGTGGAAGGAAGAGCAAGGACGTTTTTGTTCTCGGAAATCGTAAAAATTCAAATTCTACCCGTGAGGGCATTAAAAAGTACATCCATCATGATCTTCCCCGAGAGAAGATTGAAGTTCCCTCTTAAAACTTGTTGTACGATCTTTTGCCGCCATTTTATCGAACTTTGAACATTTAGGTTAGGTTCGACAAACTCTGATGTTTCAAGCCTCGATCAAATGGTGAAAAACAGATTTTGCGGTATATTTAAAGGTGTTATGACATATCTAATCGTGAGGAAACTTTAAAGCCACTAATATAAATTCAAGGAAAACTCAAAATTGGCATAGTACAGGCTTTCACGCTTTAAAATGAAATCAATTGGATTGTCGTATCATTTTGTGTTTGAACTGTGGAAATTTCAACAGTATAATATCATTAATAATTTTTCACTATATTAATATCATTAATTTTTCATCCAGTTTTACAAGTACTTGTTTCGATCTCTGTACGTATCTTGCGCGCAGTATAAACGAGACACGCGAGGAAACGTCGTGAAACTTCGTTCTTTCCCATCGGCAGTAGCTTAAAGTATCATCCATGTTCTTCAGACTTTACGGAACTATCCGGATTTTGTTGCACGTCGTGACAAACAACAAATGATCGATTTATCGCGTGAAATCTGTTCCGCGATTCATTATGTTGTACACTGTTCATCCGAGCCTCACACGAAGTTTCCTTCGTATTTTTCCTGGAAATTTAGTATAGTTAAAACATAGTTTCGAAGTTTCGCGGTGACCTCGGCCGGGGAAAAACAGGGGAGTTTAACGAACGAAATTTCACCCGCGAGTTTTCGCCTGTATTTTTGAATCATTCGCGGAACACGGCCGGATTTTTGAGCAACGCCGGCTTAAATAGAACAAAACTGTTTACCGTGTCGAGGATTAATGATGCAGCAACGTAATCCAGTCGCTTTCTCGTACATCTCGCGTGTCTCCGTATATACGAGAAGAATTAAAGGGATTACACATAACTTGAAAGTAAAATCTCCGCGTATAAAAGTTTACAGAGGCTCGTTTCATTGTTTCGGGCTTTTTTCCTCCTCTCGCTACCACCCCCTACTCTCAACGTTGTATGACGTAATTTTTTTATGTAACGTTATGTTTTTTCATAACGCGAAAAAAGCAAGAGAGAAAACGCCAAAGTTTCACTGTTTTCTTCTTTGAAAACAGATGTTACGAAGGACGATTTCTTTTTTTTTTTTTTTATAAAATATAATTTCGATACGCGGAAGAGGCGAAATTGGCCGGGAAGATTGCGTGCAGCAATATTTAAATCGTTCATACTGTAATTACGTTTATCGATAAAAGTTAACTCGTCAAATCAGAGACTTTTTACACGTCTTTCACATCCCTCGTAATTTTCGTAGACAATTTAGGTAATTTACAACCAGGTTTTCCATAAATCTCGGTTAATTTTGAGTGTGAGGAGTTTTTCTTTCGAAAAATAACAATTGTCATGTTGTACTATACTATACTGTACTGTACTATATTATATTATAGATGTACATATATAGGTTAAGTTGTATTATATTATAGATGTAGATAGGTTAGGTTTTCAATTTAGGTTAAGTTTTCAATACGATTGAAAAACGAAATTATGCAATTGTACTTCAAATTTTACATTATATTGTACTATTGCATATACTATATTATATTGTAGATAGATTAGGCTTAGGTTAAGTTTTCAATACGATTGAAAAACGAAATTATGCAATTGTATTTTACAGTATGTATTATATTATATTATAGGGGTGTAGATAGGTTAAGTTGTATTATATATTATATTATAGATGTAAATAGGTCAAATTTAGGTTAGGTTTTCAATACGATTGAAAAACGAAATTATGCAATTATTGTACTTTATATTTTATATTATATTGTACTATTGCATATACTATATTATATTGTAGATAGATTAGGTTTAGGTTAAGTTTTCGATACGATTGAAAAACGAAATTATGCAATTGCATTTTACAGTATGTACTATATTATATTGTACGTGTAGATAGGTTAAGTTGTATCATATATTATATCATAGATGTAAATAGGTCAAATTTAGGTTAGATTTTCAATACAATTGAAAAATGAAATTATGCAATTGTACTTTACATTTTATATTATATTGTACTATTGCATGTACTATATTATATTGTAGATAGATTAGGTTTAGGTTAAGTTTTCGATACGATTGAAAAACGAAATTATGCAATTGCATTTTACAGTATGTACTATATTATATTGTACGTGTAGATAGGTTAAGTTGTATCATATATTATATCATAGATGTAAATAGGTCAAATTTAGGTTAGATTTTCAATACAATTGAAAAATGAAATTATGCAATTGTACTTTACATTTTATATTATATTGTACTATTGCATGTACTATATTATATTGTAGATAGATTAGGTTTAGGTTAAGTTTTCGATACGATTGAAAAACGAAATTATGCAATTGCATTTTACAGTATGTACTATATTATATTGTACGTGTAGATAGGTTAAGTTGTATCATATATTATATTACAGATGTAGATAGGTTAAATTTATGTTAGGTTTTTAATACGATTGAAAAACAAAATTATGCAATTGTATTTTATTTCAATTATTTCTATTTTGTGATTGTTTAAGAACTATTATACTATGTTATATTGTAGATAGATAAATTACGATCATATTAATGTATACGATTGAAGAAAAATAAATATTACATTAACTAAGTACGTAGCTGCAGGCAACCAAGATACTATCAATATACCAAGATACTATCTATGCCTAGAAGTATATATACTGGAACATCAATTTCGAGGCCTGGAATCGTTTTTCTACGTCAATAGCAGTCACTTTCGTGTCATTTTTGTACGTTTTACGAGAATTTTCATGACACTTTCTTGTTACGCGGTTGAGTTCAGAGAAGAGTTTCTTTCTTTTTCCCAAAAAAAAGTGAGAGGGGGAGGGGGGGGGGGAGATGTGTTTCGTTATGCAAAGAACGAACCAGAGGGGGAAGAGGTGGTTCGCGCGTATTTACATAGATATGACGGTGTACGTAGACGTCGTTGTCAGCCGTGTAACGAAGATTCGCTTGTACGCTTGTAAAACCGAGTTACAAACGGTGCCGAAGTTAGAATTAGAGTCTCACCCCGCCGCAGGTTTCCACCCGTTCCCACGAAACTTTCCGATGCGACGGCACGGAGAAAAAGCTCGTCCACCGCGCGTCGTCTATTTACATCTAAAGAACTTCCACTTTTTAACGGAGACGCGAGAATATAAATATTTATGCCCTCAACAAGTGGGGCGAGATCAATCGTTTCTCGCGTGGCCTCCATCTGGCGAGTATCGCGCGACGCTTCGCCAGCTGACAAACAAATTTTTATCACAAACAAGCAAATTTTTTTTTTAGTGGAAATTTTCGAAAACTCTTCGCCAACTCTTTTCGCAGTTTTCGAACCAAGCGAGTGATATTTATGAAATATATACTTTCCGTCAACCGAACATCGCGCTGTCACGAGTTCATTATCGATGACATTCAGAAGGTCGTGAGGATTCGAACCTTCTGATTCAACGGACAGATCGTTGATAAATCCTTTTTTTCAATTCGATTAAAACTAACAAGTTGTCAAGTCGGATGAATTATCGTGGTAAGCGGTAATAATCTCTGATAACAAGCAAGAGGCCTTGTTTCGATTTTAATTCCGCGTCGACGAGAACAGAGAGGTTGGTTCTTATTCTTCTAAGAGTTTTTTTTTTTAACGAGACTTACGTCGAGGAAAAGAAGCCTCGCGGAGGGCTCGTCGGATTTCGGATTCAAGGCTCGCAGCCCCCCCCCCCCCCCCGTTCCTTCGTGTTTGCCAATTAAGCCGGGAACTGGTAATTGGCGGGTCATCGATTGATTACCGAGCGACCAAATTTAACAAAGGGGCTCGTACACCCTTTGCGCGTGTACGCGTGCGTGCGTGTTCACCGAGAGACGAGACGTCCGTATCAGTAAGGCGATTTCTCGTCCGGAATATCGATCTTCTCGTAAATTACACGTTGAACTAACATATCACGGGTTATCGCGATGTTAATTAGGCAGTTAACCACCGCCGTGAAGTTGGCCGTTTTCGAAACGAATTAAAACCACCGGGGACACGACGACACGCCACGCGATAAATTGGCAAATTGCAAAATATACCAAGGCGTGTCGATTTTTGAAACGGGCCGTTGGGCTGCCCGATATTTCTCAAGATGATTTTCAAAAAAGTCATCTTTCTCATTTTGGTACTTTTCTTTAATATATATATATTTTTTTAACATATTATCTTTACATTTCTTTAATATATATATATATATATATATATATATATATATCTTTAACATTTTATTAATACATATATATATAAATATTTTTTTTTTCTTTAATATATATATATTTTTTCTTTAATATATATATATATATATATTTTTCTTTAACATATATGTTTTTTCTTTAATATATATTGATTTCTAAATGTTTTCGAAAATGAAAAAATTAATAAAACTAATAAAACTAATAAACAATTTAACTAATAATTAATTAATTAATATAACTAATAAACTAATAACTAATATAACTAATAACTAATAAATAATTTAACTAATAAACAATTTCAGTTGAAACAGACGTTAAAGTTAGACACTTTTAAAAATCTCGATTCTCATCGAATAATTTGGTTCTCCTTTCTTCCTGACAACTGCGTTTAATTTTCTGTCAACGAAAGGGAACAATTTTCCGAAAAACAGGTGTTACGTAATAGCTCGTAAAAAATTATCCGACGTGTATGACGAAGAAATTTTTTAAACCACAATGTCAGAATTTGTCTGACGAGGATATCAAATCGTTCTCGAAACTTTGTCAAGGGAGAAAGAGCTTCGAAGTTGCGAAGATAAATCGTTCAGTGAAGTTTCCGTTTCTCATAAGAAATTCGCTTTTCATTTGCATACACGCGAAAAGGGGAAAAAAAACGAACGTAGTTACCTTTTTTTTGGCCGATATAATTCAATATCATCGAGTTCCTACAATTTTCGATTGAAAAGATCGGGGCTCCATCTTCTCGCTGATTCGACGAAATCAAATTTCCCGCGGAATTATCCTTACGGATTTGCGGGAACGCTTCAATCAGAATGCAAACGTTCGAAATACGAGGGAAACTTCACGATAGAATTTCTCCTCGGATTCGACCTCGAAACGTACAAATGTGTTTTCGCAATTGCTCTTTCTCCCCTTGACAAACATCTTCCTTTTCTTTTCTCGAGTAAATAACGCCCACGGAGAGAGAGAGAGAGAGAGAGAGAGAGAGAGAGAGAGAGAGAGAGAGAGAGAGAGAGAGAGAGAGAGAGAGAGAGAGAGAGAGAGAGAGAGAAATTGACAAACGCAGGTTCACGCAGGTTGAGGAGAGGAGATCGCGACAATCTCGGGATGAAGTACACCGACGTGCGCCGACGACGATCAATCTCCATAAGAAGAACGGAATTACAGAACTTCCAATCCGCGATAGGGGCATTCATTTTTTCCATTTTCACAGCACGTTATCGGCTTATGCCGATAATACAGCATCGATAATACGGATATAGATCCCTGCCTACCCCCTCGCCACCCTCGTATATCGTGCAACGTACGTTTAAGCAACGCCGATATACAACGACACTGGCTTACACGGATCGTCATCTATTGATCTGCGCTACTAGAACCGACAGAATTTCAATTGTACTCCTGCGAGGAGGATATGTTTGCCAGGCGACGCTTTATAAACGTACCGATTCGTGACGGGCGACGTGCTTTCCCGTTACACGGCGGAAAACCCATCGAACTGCGAATTTCGTTCCTCGTTAAACGCTCCAGCGAAATGGGGAACGAGCACGCGATTTTCTGAGAGGCAAGACTTTATGCATTTTTCCTCCTACGACAAATTTGTTTATTCGTATACGTTTAGAGTTATTTATCGTTGGGTTAGGTTTGATCGAACTCACGATTCTTTTCGGTTCGGAAGAGGTAAGTGCAAACGCAGAAGAGGGGATCTGTCATCGTCCTCGTTCCGCTGTCATTTGAGTTGTTTTTTTCTCTTGTTTCTTTTTTTTTAAATTTTAACACAAGTGAAATAAGAAAATGACATTTTCTTAATTTTATAAATAATTTTCGTCGAGATTTCCCAAGTTTATCGGTGAAAAATCGTAGGAAGATTGAAATCAATAGAATCTGCCAATCTCGATACAGTTTCTAATCTAATTTCTAACCTCCTTAAGCCTCATTTCTAACAATAACCGAGAAATTTACTCCAAAGTTTCGATTTTCTAAAAAAAATTTGTCTCCTTGTTATCGTGATTTGTATGTAATCATTTCAAACATAACCTAACCTCTTTTCTAACCTTTAATCTCATTTCTCATTTCTAGTTTTCGATTTTCTAAAAAACTTTATTTTCTTATTTTCTTTATTTTCTTATTACCGTGATTCGTTCAATAATCTTGAAGTGATTTCTAACCTCATTTCTAACCTTTAACCTCAATTTTAAATAATTAAACAATTGAACAATTTATTCCACATTTTCGATTTTCTAAAAAATTTGCTTCCTTATTATCGTGATTTCTAAATAATCTGGAAATGATTCTACCCTCACCTCTAACCTTTAATCTCATTTCTAACAAGCTTCATTTTCTAACATGCAAACAATCGAACAATTTTATTCTAAATTTTCGATTATTCGTAAAAGTTTGTTCTCTTATTACCGCAATTCGTAAACAATCTCGAACTGATTTCTAACCTCATTTCTAATCTTTAACCTCAATTTTAAATAATTAAACAATTGAACAATTTATTCCACATTTCCGATTTTCTAAAAAATTTGCTTCCTTGTTATCGTGATTCCTAAACAATCTGGAAATGATTCTAACCTCATTTCTAACCTTTAACCTCAATTTTAAATAATTAAACAATCGAACAATTTATTCCACATTTTCGATTTTCTAAAAAATTTGCTTCCTATTATCGTGATTTCTAAATAATCTGGAAATGATTCTACCCTCATCTCTAACCTTTAATCTCATTTCTAACAAGCATCATTTTCTAACGTGCAAACAATCGAACAATTTTATTCTAAATTTTCGATTGTCTGTAAATGTTTGTTCTCTTATTACTGCGATTCGTAAACAATCTCGAAGCGATTTCTAACCTCCTTTCTAACCTTGTTATCGTGATTCCGAAACAATCTGGAAATGATTCTACCCTCATCTCTAACCTTTAATCTCATTTCTAACAAGCATCATTTTCTAACGTGCAAACAATCGAACAATTTTATTCTAAATTTTCGATTGTCTGTAAATGTTTGTTCTCTTATTACTGCGATTCGTAAACAATCTCGAAGCGATTTCTAACCTCCTTTCTAACCTTGTTATCGTGATTCCGAAACAATCTGGAAATGATTCTACCCTCATCTCTAACCTTTAATCTCATTTCTAACAAGCATCATTTTCTAACGTGCAAACAATCGAACAATTTTATTCCAAATTTTCTATTATCCGTAAAAGTTTGTTCTCTTGTTACCGCGATTCGTAAACAATCTCCAAGTCTCATTTCTAACACGTAAATAATCGAACAATTTATTCGAAATTTTCGATTTTCTAACAAAATTTGTTCTCGGGGGAGGTCAAACAGCGTAGCAACATTTCGCGGTGAAATGGAACGGCGAAATCGAGTGTCAAGTGGCAATCGCTCTCTTTTCAACGAAAGAAAGGAGGAAAGGAAGAAAGACAGAGAGAAAAACAGTGGAGGATGCAGCACCTTTTGTGGCGCAGAGCGACGGCGGTGGTCTCCGGGGCCACCGGTAGCCAGGACAAATTGTAGCAGGGTGTCCAGGCGCGGGGGAAGTGATAAAACGCATCGAATCGAAAACCACAGCTCGACCAAACCGGCCATAACGCAATTTCATTCTTATCTCGCCGCCGTATCGCGTTTCATTGTTCCCTCGACCCTCCCCTCGCGTGCACACACGCTCCGGAGGACTTATTGCGGTTCGTGCTACCTTTATCTGCTTAATCCAATATTTCGTTGGTAGCTGCGCGTAGCCACCGTTTCCCGCTTACGATTTCGTGGGACACGAAACAAAAAGAAAGGGGGACGATCGACGAGGGGGATAAAGACGAGGGGGATAAGGGATTACGTAGGCGCGCGAGCGAGAAGAGGGATGAAGTTGGAGTTAGGTTCAAGTCTCTCTCTCTCTCTCTCTCTCTTTCTCATGTTTCGCTCTTCTGTCGAGAGGAACGCCGAGCGTTGAACACATCCTCGACGCCAATCGCGGTTCACTTGGCACCGCGGTAGCTGATTGGATTTAACAAATGCGTACTGCAAACTAGTTACACAGGCCAGGAGGAGGGAGGGCGCTGCAGCAGCGACATTTCCCCTCTAGATTAAAATGCGATCGACGTTACTCGCTTCTCGCATGGCGACGCACGGATGTTCGCCCTCTCTCTCTCTCTCTCTCTCTTTCTCGTTCGACTCGACGGAGAATATTTCACTCACGGTTATCGGTCGAAAACGATGAAAACCCCGGCGAGCGGAAAATTTCGTCGAGAAATTGCTTCGCACAGTTTGTATTAATCTCGACGACGAAGCGGTTTGCGAGCTCGTGGGGTCGTTAAAGCGCGTGTCGTCGCAGCAACGGCGTCGGCTATATCCACGGCGAGGGCGAAAGAGGGTGAAGCTTCCCCCCCCCCCCCTCCCCATGCACGCCGATTATAGCTCACTCCGGCCGTGTGTAACCGAGCACCCCTTCACCGTTGTAGAGCACCCTTTCTCGTTGGCCGTTCGTGTTTTTCATTCGGGAACACTGGAATCGAGAGTCCGTTCGATCGTTGTAATTAACCGGCCTATAATTATTAACCTCCTTCCTGCTCGGCACCGCTGCCGAACGTTTTCGCACAGCCTACCTGCCGTTTGACGGACGATTGAACGATCATTGAGATGATGTGTCTCGCAGCCGAGTATTCATGTACACCGGCGCCGACGGTCGTTAATATAAAATCTACTTTGCCAGATTCGTTCCGTGGCCTCGTTCGGAAATAAATCACGAGGAAACGGAAACGTTCGCCGCGTCGCGCATGATCGAACCGGCCATAATTTGTCGACCAATTTTCGACAAAGTATGTTTGTCAAATCGGAAGGGACTCGGAAGGTGCAAATATCTCATTGACCATTAGGTTTAGGACAAATGTGGCTTGATACTCTTTTTTTTTTTTTTTTTGTACTTAGAATTTAATTTACTTGGTATTTTTTTCGATTTAGTTAAAAATATTTAAAAAGTATATGATCCAATTAAAAAAATGAAAAAAAAGTTGACTTTATTGTCAAGCTTGTTTTGGCAGTGCGAGTGTCATGTTAAGGGTGGGGATTTTAAGAATTGGTGGGGATGAGGATTAAGTGGGGATCGTGCTACTACAGCCAGTTCGCACGAAAACAGGTTGCCAAGAATTCGACTCTCGAAAGTTTTCGTCAAACGATCGTCAAAATAGAATCATCGAAGTAAAATCTTTTCGTCGTCGAATAAAAATCAAATAAATATATATATATATATATATTATAATATAAATATATAAAATATATATATTTATATAAATATTATAAATATATAAACTATATATATTTATAATATAAGTATTAGAAAATTAATTAAATTATAAAATATTATAAAATATATATATTTATATAAATATTATAAATATATAAACTATATATATTTATAATATAAGTATTACAAAATTAATTAAATTATAAAATATTATAAAATATATATATTTATAATATAAATATTATAATATAAATATTACAAATATATTAACAAGTATTAAAAAATTAATTAAATTATAAAATATATATATTTATAATATAAATATTACAAAATTAACTAAATTATGAAATATAAAATATACACATTTATAATATAAATATTATAAACATATAAAATAAAATCTTCTCGTTGATCAAGTGAAATATAAAATATCGTGATTGAACAAGACTAGTATACAGTTCGCTGCTATTGAAAGAAATTTTCTGAACACCCGACTAATCGAAATCGACCGTAGCACGCGACAAGAAAGTCTTCGACTCTTTTATTTTCAATTCCTTCGATTAATTAGCAAGATCTAGAATGTTCGAGGCGTTTTGAAGTGTTTCGTCACGATCGTCGAGGCAACCTCGAGACGAATGGAAAACAAAGTTTGATACCTCGGAGTATCTACCGATTCGAAATTGGCGAAACGGTTCGATGCTATTTTGCGAGATGTATTCGCGTGGTTTATAATTTGCATCGCCTGTATACCGTACAAAAGGCATCCAGATTCGGATCGCATTCCGAACGGTCCGAACGTGATTAAAAAGTCGGGGCGGAGGGGGAGAGAGGTGGCTGAAACCACTTGCTTTCCAGCAGGATTCCAGGCGTCGAAGTGGGCTGCTGAATAATTCAATGAACGCGTGTTAATTCCCATATATACGGCTGAACCGTCACAGACACGCGAACGCTCCTGAAATTTTGAATTGTTAATCGGATCGGGCGTTGCCCAGTTTTGAATCGTCCTTGCGGCCTTCCGGCCGGGCCATTAATCCAGCACGTCGTTGCTGAAAATCGTTTCGTGGCAGATGAAAAAATAAACACCGCTTCGGCTTGATTATTCGTCGCTCACTTTCGTTTTCACGAGCCCCCTCTCTCTCTTAAACTGAAATAATTGTCACGAGTCGAGTTCGACGTTCGAAGATGCATCGCGGTTTCTTTCCAGATAAACAGAATAACTCAAGTGTTGTTTCCTCGTGATCGATCAAATTGTTGGTCGCCTGTTGTTTACCGCAATTTTTTACGAGTCCCCTCTCAAACTGGAATAATTATTTGTCTACTAACTCGTTCAATGTTTGAAATTGAAGATACATTGGGATGAACGGGATATTTTAATCAAGTATTCTTTCGACCTTGTTTCTTCGTAATCGATCAAATTATTTGCCTCGTCGTCGCTGTTTCACTTCAAGTTTTACGAAAAAAAGTCCTCTCTTACGCTGGAATAATTATTAATTGTTAACGTTGTCAGGTTCAATATTTAAAATTGAACGAGAAAAGTAAAGGAAAGATGCAAAAATAATAAACTGGATATTTTCATTAATTGTAGGTGTTCTTTCAATCTTTGTTTGTTCGTAATCAAATTGTTGGCGCATTGTCGATATTTATTTCAAGTGTTTTAAATAATTATTAATTATTATTATTAATAATTATATTATTATTAATAATTAATAAATATTGATGATAATAATAATAACAATATAAGGTATTATTAACAACTATTAACACTAGAACTGTCGACGATCAAGGCATAAAATTTTTATCGGAGATATTAAAGGAAAAAGAGAAAAATACATTATAAATAGGTATAGGCTTCGTAATAAGAGTAGAAAATATTTAAATCTCCAATCAACAATCATTCAAATCTCTAAAAACATATTGTTCCACATCTATAAAATTTCTAAGGAAAAATTGTGAATTGATCATTTTTTACCATTTTGGCAGTTGTAGCGTTAAGGTCAATATTTGAAATTGAACGAGCAGGAAAACAAAGATGCGTCAGCTTTTCTCACTTTGGAAAAATGAAACAACCGAGTGAAAAAACGAGTAAACAGGATGTTTTGTCCAAGTATTTTTTCAATACTGTTTTTTCCAGTTTCTCCTTAAATTGAAGTATTTTTGAATAACCATTAGCAACTAACGTCGTCAATTTCAATTGAAATTTCACCAATGAATATCAAATTTCACTCAAAATTGAAAGAAGCAAGAGAAAAAAAAAGATTAAATTGAACGAAAACAAAGATGCATCAGCTTTGGAAATAATAAACAAGACATATCATCCAGAAGTTTATTCCTTTAATCCTGTTTCCTCGCAATCAACCAAAATCGCTGGCGTGTTGCCGCCACTTGCCTCGAATTCTTACGAGTTCCTTCCCCCCCTGGATACAATCATCAGCAGCTAACGTCGTCAAGCTCGATATCTGAAATCGAGCGAGGGATGTGAAACGAAGGGGAACGGCGCCGTCCTTTTCTCACTTCGGAAATAATCAACACAGGACGTGTATCCTTCCGAGTATCCTTCCGACCGACCCGAGTGTTGTTTCTACTTTTCTCTTCCTCGCCCCATCGACTCGACGCTCGTTCCATCGGACGATACGACCTCTCTGAGGTCACCGAGAATCGTTTCGCGTTTCGTGAAACCATTCTCTACTCTCCGTGGATCCAAAGAAAAAAGAAAATAGTATTCTGGCCGATCCAAATTCGCTTCGTCACTCTCTTTAGTAGACCGCGGTCTACTAACCTCGTTCCTAAAAACCGTTCTCTAGCAGAAGAAATTTAATATCTCGATCCGCGCGCGAGAGAGAGGGCGATTATCTCGCCCGATAGCGGGAGAAACCGGAAGCGGATGCCCGTGCAAACCGCAACGGGGCCTGGATAAATTCGGAGCAGTTAACTGCGACGCAAAAGTGGCGAAGCCGGAGCGGGTTGCGGGTTGCGTCGCGCAAATAACGACACGGGGCTGGGTCCTTCGGGGAAATGGATCCGCGAAGGCGCGAAACACGGCAAAACAAACAAGTTTCTCGGGCGTAGAGAGAAGGCGGGCGCGCGCTTGAAATTGCGCCCCGCTCGCCGGAAATGACGGTCTGCACGAACGCTGAACATCGAGAAAGAGGGGGGGGGGGGAGGGAATCGCGGAAAGAACGGAAGCGAAAGCAGTATACGAGCTTTCTTCGCATCGGGATGCTCGCACACTCTTCCCCTCCGAGTATCTCGATGTAATTTCCTGGGCAAGGGCAACGCGGAGCCGAGGCGCCCTCGAGTATTAACTCTTTCGCTACGACGGCCGATTATAATGGGTTTATATAATTATAATTGAAATCATCGGACACGAAATTCTCCGACACTGTTTTCACCGACAATATTTCATCGACAACAGTTTTAGCCGACAATGATACTGATCGACGACATGGTTACGATATTTGTTCGTTGTTTTTCTAATAACGAACGCAAGGTTTAGGTTAGGTTTAGTGGTATCTTATTTTTAGTTGATAATATATATCATAATAATATAATATAATATATTTAGTATTAATAATATAATATAATAATATAGTAGTATTATTAGTATTATTATATATATATTATATTAGTAGTAGTATTCGTATTATTATATATTATATATATATTATATTATATTATTATATATTATATATATTATATTAGTAGTATTAGTATTATTATATATAATAATATATAATAACATAGTTGATAATATAATCTGCGATAACGGAACCATCATTTTCTGGATACGGTCGAGAGTTATTTTTGTATAATTAACCATTTTCACTGACAATAAGAATGATTATAACTCTATTCGATATACTAGTAGAAATAAATATTATGTGTCATTTATTATTATCATATTGTTTATTTTATCTTTGTAACGTAATATATATCGTTTGTTTTGTTGCTGCCGCGCGGTGAGGTAGCGTAGAGTGGGGATAGTCCCAATTTCAAGAACTGGAGGGAATAGCCACGGACGCTTAAATGGGCACCAATGTATTTTCCACGCGCCGCATTTTGTTCTAGGCCAGTGACGGCGAACCTTTTTGAGAAGTAGGTCAAATTTTGTTCGTTATTTTTTTTTTAGTACTAGCTCGTGGGTCATTAAGTCAGTGGCGTCACTTGGAAAAGGGGAGAGGAGGATGGTTAAAAACTACTTTTCTTTGGTTCTCACTTTTATAATCTTCTAAAAAGTTTACGTTTCCTTTTTGTTTTACAACTTTTACTTTTGCAAGTGAAGAGCGAAAAATAAATGTCGACGTGAAAAAATTGATATAAAAGGGGTGACATCGTGCCCAGTCACCCCTGCACTATACATTAGATATATATACTTTATTGCTTAATATTTTTTATCGTCTGTCCTCTTTTCTATTATATAAAAAACTAGCAAAGCTACTCATTCTGAGAATGAGATCTAGCGTGTTTTTTATAATGTTTTTTTAATAGTAAATAACTCATATAATATTTAAGACTTGAAATACCTATATGTATACATAACCAAGTCGTAAATCCTCCATAAAACACAATTATGCATTTATTTCTCACTTTCAAGCTCTAACTGAACACTTGTAATTTTCATAACATTTTTAGAAAAGAAGGGTTCGAAAAATAATTAAAATTCTTTTATATATACGATGACAAGTTTATAAAAATCAAAGCGTCGGTCATTTTAAAAGTCTGCGTGGGTCAGTGTCATAGGTTCGCCATCATTGTTCTAGGCTAGCTCTGTTGAGTTGGTGCTTGGTTTTATTGTTTCTCACTAGTGAAGCAGTTTCTCAATTTTTACAGGAGTTAATCTAAACATAATCAAACGGTGACGACTGTCCGCGCGCAATGTATACACTTTCGGCGCGGCGGGCAACATTTTGGCCTCATACTCGTAGCGAAACAGTCAAGCAATTTTTTTATGGTCCTATAAATTATAGAATATTCTAAAATGTAAGGTTTTGCAGAATGTTTCTACGTGTATTTTTTATAAATAAGAATCAAGTTTTTCTATGGCCCTATAAATTATAAAATATTCTAAAATGTAAGGTTCTGCAAAATGTGTCTACGTGTATTTTTTATAAATAAGAATCAAGTTTTTCTACGGTCCTATAAATTATAAAATATTCTAAAAT